>NC_084577.2:9550086-9560086 GCF_033978685.3 Nerophis lumbriciformis
GAGCTTCTAAAACTTGTAGCTCATCCTCCTTATATTCAGGATCAACAATATAAGTTTCTGGATCATAATTTTTCCCAAAGTAATCGTTGTTGGCTTTCACAAAGTCTGCATGACTTGCATTGTTGTTGGTGATGAAGGGATCTGCAGTTCCTACCACTACATCACGCAATGACGTTTCTGGCTAGCTCATTATCTCTCAAAATGGCTCGGGAATCTCCATGAGATTAATACTATTTAGATCATATCTATTTACTCGCAAACTTTGTAAGTCTTTCGGTGTCATACATAAGATATATATGATAATAGCTTCAATATAGCAGCAACTTGTTTTTCCACTCTACTGGTACTTTAAATTTATTTTCGATTGGCGGGGATGATTTGAGATATAAGTGTTTGAGTTAAGAGTTCGGTCGTGTAAGAAATATTGAGATATACATAGCTGTGGCTCCGCGTTTTTTATGATCAACTAGTCAGCATAAACTTAAGTAACGAGCCTCTGTACCACAAGGGGGCATAGTAAAATTTAAATGATCGCTGGAAGAGCCGCCTCAGAAAAACAGGTCTCTTTGCTAGCATTAGCTTATAGCTACAGATTGCCATATCTTTGTTCACCAACCATAGAAACTGAGAAAGTGTGTGTGAAAGAAAACACTGACAAAAAAAGCAGATAATATTCATCAAATTGATGGGTGCAAACCTGGTGACAACAAGAAATGCCTGATATCTGTGCTTAATTGAGTACTAAGCTACACTTTGCATGATGATCAAATACTTACTAAATCAACTATAAATGTATTGTAATATTTATTTTACATTCCCTCTCTCTCTGTCACAATAAACCTCCCATAGAAAAATTCCAAATATTTGTAGAGTGGTAAACTTACAAAACTAGCAGGGAATTAATACTTATTTTTCACACTGTAATGTGCACTGTGCCAAATATGCGAATGGATGCTCTGTGTATTTAAGTAACAAACTAGTTGTGGCATCCTGTCCCTTTAAGGAGCAGTAGCAAGCAAGAAAGAGTGAGACAAGAGTGTATGGCCCCTTCAAGGGATGAGCAAGAATGCTAGGTTAGTAGCTTGGTGCTCAATGGAGAAAACCACAGCATAAGCGCCTTGTAACGCTTTAAATTCCAAAAAACTGCGCATCAGATATCTGTCAGATATCATTTAAAAAACTTTTGGACAGAAGAAAAGAAACTGATTAATTGAAGGTGAATTTTCAAGTCATATTAGTCAAGTCAACTGAGGAAGGTGCACTATGCAGATTATATGTGAGTTTCATAATTAGATTTATGATAAAATGTTGAGGAAAAAGTGCCTTCTGTTTCAGAGCAAACATGAGAGAGTAAGAGAAGAATGAATGCCACTGCATCCTGGAAACTGAACTGAAAATGCATAAAATGGTACCAATGTTAGTACAGTGATTAAAAGAAAGTTGCACACTAAAGATGCAGCGAAACAACAAATTATTATTAGATTGTTTTCTGTATGTTTTGTTATGATGATTTTTTTTTTTTTAATAAACAAGCACATTCCTTATAACTCTCGTTTTTTTTCGTCAAGATAAGGACTGTTTTTTCAGATGGCAGAATTACACAAAAATTGCACCACACGTTCCTTAAACTTTGTTGAGGTATAGCACATCAGCCAAAATGTTGCAGAGGATCCACATCAAGGTGCAGACAACAAGCTGATAATTATAGCTGTCCAGTTTTTAAATCTGGTTTTCTTACACTTATAAGTCTTATTTCCGAGTATACATTTCCCTTTGTCCTAGGTGTGTCACCATAGCCAGGAAGTAGTCTATTGGCTTTAAATTGAATGTGCTAGTCTTGTCTTTCATTGAGTTCAACAAAGTGCTTGCCAGTAAGTATTGTACAAATGTACACACCAGCTATTTGATTATAACATGCATCTTAGTTTTAGTTTTGATTGACAAAATTGGAGGTGTTGAAATCATCATGTAAAATCACCAATGCTAATCAGTAGGATGTATTCGGCATATCCACTGTAAATTAGCATCGAGCTTGCTTGAAAAGGGGAGCAATATTTTTGAGCATTTACCATCAGGCTGCTTGCTTTGTTGGGCACGGAAAATTGCCACATTTCTTAAGAGGCAGTCTACGATGAATACGCTTATTTCGTGCCAAGTGCTTCACCGGTGCAGAGTTGTCACGTGCAACCGAGGTATCGAAAATAGGCACCATTTGATTTTATATGAATCCTTACTTGGTAATACCAACATAATTCAGTCGGTACCTATAAAAGTACTGAATTCGGTAATCATCCTTGGTGCCAAGTGGGCACTGACCTAATATTAATGTAGTCGGACAGCTTAGTCTAGCACCTCAAAAAATCTTACAAACTAAAACAACTTGTTTGAGACAGTTTGGCTTGGCAAAGATCTGCACTCTACTGAGTGCTCGCCATTATAACGCTTTAGTATAATTGTGTAAAACTAATGAAAATAATGTGTTTCAAATTCCAAAGACCCTGAATACATTTATATGTTACTTATAATCTTATTCGTACAAGAAAAACATGCAAAATGTCTTGTCATATAAAATCAATTAGCAGTGGGAGTCCAAAAATGATTGGATTATTTGTTTTCGATGCATCCCTATTGCACTCAAAGTTGAAAATGCAGAAAAGAAAGAAACAGATTGAAAGGAAAAACAAATTAAATTGTTTTTAAATAAAGATAATCAAACCAAGTGAGTAAAATGCAAAAAAAATAACCTTTTTTTGCTTTAGGGGGAAAAGTATCTGAGGGAAAATAGATTATCCAAACTTACTGCTTTTTTGTTTTCCTTTTTTTCTTTTACAGTTGCCTTATTCAGTAGAGAGTGGCAAGTAGCCTACAGAACAGAGACGAGCACAATCATGGTCACGGCACCAGCTACACACATACACATGCACACGCACACAAACACGCAAAACGCTATCAGCTCAGTCCACACAGCTCAGTAGTAGATTTCTTGTTAAACACAGTGTCACACAGTTACTTGCTAATAGCTGCTTGGCCAAGTTGGCTAGAAGAAGCTTGCCATGCATTCACTGATATCGCTGGAATTAGGTTTATTTTTTGGTGGGCGAAGGAGGGCCAGTGGGGCTAAAAGCTTTCAAAGGTTACCAACTTAAAATAAAAATGAAAAAATAATCAAATAATAAATGTATATGTAAAAAATAAACAATAAACAACAAAAGCCAGACCAATTTATATGGCCTGGATGTTAAGCAAGTTACACTACATTAGAGGCACCTTGAAAGCCTCAACATTATGGGCAGTACCAAAACGTAATGTAAGCAGCAGCACTGTGGCAAAAGGAAGCATAGAAGCAAAATTCTGCAAAGTTAGTGAAATGTGTTATAATTGCTAATTAGGATGTTTCCAGTCATTTTTGCTGTGATCATACCTACTACATCACATTTGTTGTGTGTCAGAATCATGAACGTCACTATTCACACAAAGTGTGTGTTTAGGAATGCACCAATTTGGGCTCCATCCATTGATAAAAGGTAAATATGTCATTAAATCCAAGTTTTGGGTTCAATTCATAAAGTAAGATGATTCCAAATATATCAATCAGTGCATTGTTTAAAATAAAATGTGTTATATAACATCTGCCCATCATCCACAATCTCTATGTGAGTCAAAAGCACATGGCTTTCCTTTTTCTGTGTTCTAAATAGTGACAAACTTATAGCAGGAGGTGGCTAACAATACAGGTACAGTAATTGGGACCCATCTATTCCGCATGTAAGGCCCTCTAAAAAACATCTAAAAACCGTCAACACTATTTAAATGCTAGGACCTGCATATTAATCAAATTAAAGCTAAATTGTTATTGTGAGCCGAGGGAATATCTTTCCTAGCAAAGGCACCCTGCTTACAGCGTCTCACTCACACTGCTCCTCTGGCCACTAGCGAGAGCTACTGCTAGCAACTGAAATGGTTTCTGCAGCTGCTTTATCTATCTACCTTACCTTTGAGTTTTGAAAAAGTTAATGCTAAGTTAAAAACCATGCCTCTCACCTGCATAGCAGAAGGTTTTGGCATCAAGCTGAGAAGTTGGTCAACTTTGAAATTCCACACGCTACGCTAAAATTTTAGGCCGACTGAAGCAGTGGATATTATGGCTCTCGACTGAGACCTGACGACATCGTTGGGAAGACCCAACAATATGCTCATTTGCAAATTCAGAGTAGTCCTTAGGACTACTCTGAATTTACCAACTCTTATGCTGGAAGATAAAATCATCCTATCTGTTGGTATCCCAGTGAGAGCGGACATTGTAAGCAACTATTTTGTTCTTATTTTGTCCATGCAACATTTCGTCGTCATGTCTCTCATAATGATTGTGAACGATAAGCAAAATTCCAGTTCCCCTTAAGTCATCTAGCAGCTATAACATATGTTGCTGAATAGACAATATGTGTAATATATTTTATTTCTGGCCGTCCAAATATGTTGAAAAACACAAATAACAATGTCAAATAACAATTTGCATCTTCTCTTCCCGGTATTGTGGCCGTTTTGATGATCAGCTTATATTTTGGCATATTAATGAAGAAAGGGATGCAAAACGGATTGTACGCCTTATTCTGTTTACTTAACATACGCAGTTCACTTTGCACATGATAAGTAGATCAGCTTTGCGTGTGCTAACAGGTTTGCACGTGTTTTAGTACACGCACACCTTTAGGAAATCAAGCCCAAAGTATGCCATTTTAATGGTAGCAAACGTAGAAAGTGCTCTCTACGGTGTTGCTGTTGACGGAAGTGGCATTATTCATTACGGCAAGGAAAAAAGTTCCAGAAATACTTAAAATTATTAAACTAGTGTAAGTATTACACGTTTTTGAATGTGCCTGTTACTACATTACATATGGTACATACCTACAGCATGTATATAAAACGTTATTGGAGGTTAATTAGTTTTTTTTAAGAGGACTTTACATGCGGAATAGATTAATCCCCATTACCTGCATAATTATTAACCCCGTGGTAGCAGTTTTTTTTACTCTCTGCGACGCACAGAAAAGAGAAAGAAGTGTGTTCTTATCTCTAAGAGATTTTGGATGATGGGCAAAAAAAAAAGGGCAGTTTTAGACTTAGACTTCCTTTTTATTGTCATTCAAATTTGAACTTTACAGTACAGATAGGAACAAAATTTCGTTGCATTAGCTCATGGTAGTGCAGAATAAAAAATCAATAAGGTGCAGATATAAATAAATAGATTACTGTACAGATAAATATATTGCAATTTTGCATATGCATCCACGTTTATGTATGTATGTATGTTTCCTTTAACATGTTAATGCTACTCTGACAGTATGCAACCCATGAAGACATTATTTGTTTATTTATCCAGCGTGCAACAGGCGTTTAACAATTTGCATCTGCTGATGTATTAGATGCAATCACAGCCTTCTATTGAATGTGTTTAGATTTTCATTAGATATACAAATTAGAGGAAACAGTTTGAGGATTGTTTGCTAGGTTATTACATGTATTCTAAGTCCTTTGTTGGGAAAGGTATCTTTAGGCAATCCAGTCTAAGGAGTAAGGTTGCTGTTCAAGAGACAAGAAATATGCAGGTATATTTCTGTTTAGTTTGACATAAATCGACATTTTGTAAACATATGTATTCAACAAATCATACATGAAACAAAGTAATTTGAATTTATGGTTACTTTGTTATGAATCATGAGTGTGACATAAAGTAAGGAAAATAAGTATTTGAGCCCCTACTGATTTTGTAAGTGCTCCCCCTCAAAATATATGAACAGTCTATAACTTCCATGGTTGGTTTATTGTAACCTAGATGAGACTTACAGCATGTATAGCAACATCCCTGGTGTCCAATAAAAAAAAAAATTGCCGCAAAAAGCCTGTGGGCCCATTTTCAACGTACAGTATGTGCTTAACTTCACAATACAGTATGTAAACAGTTGTAACTACTGTAAATAAATTATTTGTGCCATCTCTGTCTTCACTTGTTCCATAAGAAAATAAAAATCTACAAATGCATTTATTTTAAACTTTACATTAATACGCATTACGCACACATATTTACTTGTGAACAACAGCAACCTTATTCCAATATTAGTCTATTTAGTAAATATTGAAAGAGGACCTCATTTAACCAGTTATTGCCATCTTTAAAAAACAACATGATTTTCTACAGGTCTGCATGCAATGATGTCATAATACAGAATTTTGTATATTTCAATTTCATTATGTCAAAAGGGACAGGTGTTTTGGCAGTTTAAAGGCAATTGATTTGAATTATTTGTCTATATTAACGTGATCAAATCATTAAATTGTAACAACTCGGTCGTTTTAGATTTATGTTAGAATATGATTAATGCTTGGGTCGAACCACCAAAAGAAATGATCAAATGTATTGTTGATGGTGTTCACTTAATTTTGCTATCTCGCTCTGATGTTTGCTGCATTGTCAAGATGATACATTTGTAGATTGGGACTAGCCAAAATAGAAAAGCAGAAGTGAGTTTGATAGTTTCACAAATCAAAAATAATTACATACACATGCACGTACATGCACACTGTTAAAGGTGCAGTTTGCAGCAAGCTCAAAAGTACACAGTACACATTAAAAAAAACTAAAATATAAAAACGGCATACATGCACACACACAAAAGCAGTCCCAGAATACCAGACAGCAATTTTTGGAGTTGCTTTTGAGCAATGGAAATATCCTCAAAAACAAATAATTTTAAAAAGAGATACTATTGTGGTTGCTACATTCTTTTGCATTGACGAGTACAATCTTACGCTTTTCCAACCACTGCATTTTGTTAATCATAATACTATATTGTTACTGACATGTTTTATGAAGAGGTGTTCCGATCGGGGATTTACGCTGGCAATTTCAATACTGATCGTCCATGAGTAATACATTAATACCCATCACATGTATTAGTTGTAAATAGTTTAATTTTTTATGGTGAATGCTATTGACAGTTTACCAATATCAACACAACATTTAAACTACCGGTAGTTGCTAATTATATTTTATTACATACAATTGTTTGAGCAAAAAAAGTCAACAGTACACACTAACTCAGTGCTTCTAAAATATTTTCTATTAGGCCCCCTCTAGGAAGAAAAAAATATTTCACCCCCCCTCTCCATCGTGACTATAAACAGTATAATTTGTCTATAAAATGGTTATAACTATACCTCTGCATAACATTGTAAGCTTTCCTCTGTCTTTCCTCGTCTCTCAGCGTGGTTAGGGTGAAGCCAAGTGATACATACGCTTCATCATATTCTGGTAAAGCAAAAAAAAAAGCATGTTCCCCAAGGTCACACGCACCCCCCTTAAATCCTGTTCTGGATTCCACAAAAAACACACATTCAATGACAGCTAACTTTAGTAGCAAAAATTGGCAAAAATAAAATCGCCATCATTGGCTGACAACTCATTTGACTTTTATCTTCAGTTTGTTAGAGCCGAAGCACAATCACCAATTCATGTTTCTATGTCTTTCAATGTTTCATATTCCTCTAACAACCTAATCGAAAAATATGCTGTGTAATGGCCAGCGTTGCATAAAATACTGGCTTTGCGTGTGTATTAGCAGGCCGTAGTTTACAAGTTTAGAGCAGGTAGAGAGTTGGGCATATCTCCTGCAGCTCGTTTGATCGCCAGCCACCTCGAGGCACCCATCTATACACTGCAAACTACACCTTTAATTATTATTTGACTTTTTTATAACTGTAATTTATTTTTATTTTTTTTGTACTAATAGATTGGTTTCTTAACAACTACTTTGATGGCAAAAATCAATAAAATAAGGTCCTTATTTAGTGTTGTAATGTTTCAACTGCTTGTATTGTCTTGTCCAAGTTAATGAGGGAGAAATTACAGAGAATAAAAAGAGGCTTTAGATCTGAATGTGAAACTATATAATGGAAAGGCAGAAGATTGAAACCGTGAGCTGTTAAGCGGTAAAAGCAGGGTTAGTATCGCTGGCTCAGCATGTTATTTGGCTTAAGGGTCTACCTGGTAGAGACAGTGGCAGACGCTGCGAAGCTGTGGAGGGAACTCGCTGGATGAGCCAGTGATGGCATGGAAGAAACGCTCAGTGATCTGCAACAGGTTTCTCTGATTTTCTTCCAAGTTCTCACCTTGTTCCAGTCTGGCGAGTGAGAGAGGAAAAACAGGTTTACATTAAAAATTGTAAAACAGATGATTTAAAAGCTAAAAAAGTTAGCGCCCCAAGCTCGATTTTATTTCCCCCCCAGGGAAAATAGAATTAACCCTTATTGTCACATTGAAAAGAGAAAAAGTTTAACTATTGAATGCTTTATTAACAAGATAAGATGGAACTAATTTAAGTCGATACTCCTTGGACACATGTCGACATAAAAAGTTGTCGACGAAACGGAAAATAGCCATAGCCCCAGACATAGGAGAAATGGTAGATAATAAATGATTTTTTTAACTGTTGACACCATTGTCCTCCATTTATGTATGTTTGTATTGAGATTTCTCTGTTTTTATGATTGTCTAACAAACTCACTGCGGTAATTGTGTCTTGAATACAATGACAATAAATCTTTAGTATGTTATCTAATCAATCTTATTGTGGTTAATATTAAGAATAATTAAATGGGTGCATTTTGCTAGAAGAGACTTACTTTTATTTGGAAGCTTTTTTTTGCATTGAACAGAAAGTCTCACTGTGTGTACATTTTAATGCTGGGTAACTAGACAGTGGTTATGTCACTGTTGGTATTTCACGCTGCTTAGCAATAGTGACAATGTTGACAATACTCAAAATTACTTTTCAAAAAACATAACTAATTAAACTGTACTGCAATAAAATGCTTCCTGTCATTCTCAATTAGAGGGGTATTTTAGCCACTTCTCATGAGCAAACTACTCCAAGTTTGATGGAGGCCTTCGTATGACTGAATGTTTTAGCTCTTTCAAGATGTTTAATTCAATCTAATTAAAGATTCATAGAAGACTACTTCAAAACAGTCCATATTTTAGCCCTTAGACATTATATGGTGTTTTCGCTATGTTTGTAATCATTGCCGACTGACACCAAGCTTTCGGGCACCGGACGTTTTGCTTTAATTGTCTCGATATTTTATTATACAATGAATGCTCAGATTGAAAACACCAAGTGAAGCAAATCATCCTTCCAGCATTATCAAGTATCCTCTATGTTTCACAGTAGGTGTAGTGTTCATTTCTCAATGCTTCATTTTTGTCTGTAAACACTGAGCTGATGTGACTTGGCAAAAAGCTCCAGCTTTGTCTCCTAGAAGCTTTGTAGCTTGTCATTATACTTTGAGGCAACTTCCAGTATTTTTTTTTATTATCACTTTTGTCAACTGCGAGTAAAGACAGTCTATTCTCGTCATCTTATTTTGTATTTTTCTTCAAACAGAAGGCTACCAACAATTGTATTCACATCCGTATGGATGATAATATCGCCACCATGTGGTTCAAGTGAATAATTTTACTGTTGAAGTAGCAGAATAATATTTTGAAGCTGATTCAAGCATTTTCTAAAATACAGTGAATAGGGAATAAATGTTCATACCTTGTAGGGTCCACCTCAAAACTGATGTGTTCTGGGGTAGTGATGACCCCTTTTAATAAAGGATCCAGTAACTTTTGCAGGTACGCTGCTCCATAGACCTAACAATCACAAGAAATATTATTAATATAAAAAGGGAAAATGTATTTTGGTTTAGTTCAATGACAGAATATAAATATTTTCCACATTCAGTTGTCAACACTCATAGTTATGCTATATTCATCTTGGGCTGTTCATGATGTACTGAATTGTTATTTTCCAGGGTGGTATGATCATACAACATGCATTGAATGCACATATAATAGGGATGTAACTGTAAATATGATATCAAAATCCTTACAATAATGCTTTTACGTGTGCTGCAAAGCAAAGCACACCGTCCGCCTTCGTCTAGAGCATTTCCAAGA
>NC_084577.2:9565086-9722586 GCF_033978685.3 Nerophis lumbriciformis
TTAAACTGTTTGACTATTTGCTCACGCAGTTGTGGACAAAGAGGTGTACCTCGCCCCATCCTTTCTTGTGAAAGACTGAGCATTTTTTGGGAGGCTGTTTTTATACCCAATCATGGCACCCACTTGTTCCCAATTAGCCTGCACACCTGTGGGATGTTCCAAATAAGTGTTTGATGAGCATTCCTCAACTTTATCAGTATTTATTGCCACCTTTCCCAACTTCTTTGTCACGTGTTGCTGCCATCAAATTCTAAAGTTAATGATTATTTGCAAAAAAAAAAAAATGTTTATCTGTTTGAACATCAAATATGTTGTCTTTTTAGCATATTCAACTGAATATGGGTTGAAAATGATTTGCAAATCATTGTATTCCATTTATATTTACATCTAACACAATTTCCCAACGCATATGGAAACAGGGTTTGTACATACATACATACATACATACATACATATATACAAACACACATATATATATATATACACACACACACACACACACACACACACACACACACACACACACACACACACACACACACACACACACACACACACACACACACACACACACACACACACACACACACACACACACACACACACACACACACACACACACACACACACACACACAGCCATAGTGTTACAGTTATGAAATGTTACAAAATTGGGTCTGGAGTTGTTCTATTTTCTTACCTTGAAGCAAAAGGTCATTATTTTGCTGGCCAAGCTGTTTCCCCTAAAAAGGGTCTGCATTGAGTCAGCAAGCTCCACCTCTTTGGAGAACATGTTCCATAGAAGTTGGTAAAGGAGGTGACGAGAGTCGAACAGTGTCACCAGGACCCGGGCAAGCTCGTCCTTGAAATGAAAATGAATAAAAGTTGTGCTCAGAATACCAGCAGAGTACAACACAAACTACTTATAATAAAATGTAACACATTATTGGAAATAAATAAAAAATAAAAACAATTGTTATTCCTTTACAAAAAATTAGGAATGGGATCATTGGGCAGAGTGGACAATTGCAAATGATGCTGCTCATGCTGGTTATAGTGAATACCTTCTTGAAAACTGACAGCTGTGTCTCAAAACCCCACTTTTGTACATACACTTAGTCTTTTGAGTGCATGGGGGGTTCACAACAAGAAGTATAGAAACATATAGCACTGTCAAATTGCACTCAGCACACCCTAAATGACAGTCATGGACACTAACCAACCTCAATAGTGCGACAGCATCAGCGCTAGTCTAAGTGACGCCAGTTTTCACCTGACCCTACAAACATTCCTGCGAACCTTGATGTGTATCTCTCAAAAATTCTAAGCTCGCGACAGCGGTAGACAGGCCGCAGAACTGTGATTGGTCAGATTTTGTTGAGAAGAGTCCCCTGAGGCTATCAGAAGGCTGTGCGTAGAGCTAACGCTGTAGTATAAAAGAGACTTACATTTAAAACTTACAACTAAAATTGGAAATAATGAGGAGCAACACAAAAAGTCATGATCAGAACACAAAGTGGATAATTACTGTACTCGTCATTTCTGAAAGCTCAAACGATTTTAAAGGCTTTAAACCAGAAACCCTAACCCAAAGGGCGTGGAAAAAAACAGGAAAAAAACATTTAAATGTATCGAAAAATAGCCCAAGCAGCCTAGTCTAAGACTCAGCCAAAAAACCATTGTCTTGGGAGATCAAACAAGGGATATTTATTGTATACCAGCATTCAGGGATCAATTGGACTACTTTAGAGGTGACGTTGCCAAAAAAGGAAACATCCTTAAAGTGACCATGTGCAACTTGCCTAGTTAACACTACATTTTCTAAAACAAAAAAATATAACACTACCGGCTAGATTATGTTACCGTTTGTGGGTTTAACAGCACATTCATTTTTAAATGTAAGTATTTCTCACAATTACTAATTATATTCAATAAAAAATAATTTGTCTGGTGATCAGGGTTGTCACTCACTGCTGTCTTGTTTTCATCTATAGTGCACCCAGGACATATTCACAGCGCTTCACTTTTTCCACAGCTTTAATCCAAAAATGTAATAAATTCATTTTTGTTCTTAAAATTCTACAGACAATACTCTATAAACACAATGTGAAAAAAATGGCAAATTTATTCTAAATAAACAAAAAATCTTATGAACATAAGTATTCACAGTCTTTGCTTTACTTTGATGATGCACCTTTGGCAGCAATTACAGCCTTAAGTCTCTTTGAATGCGATGATACAAGCTTGGCACATCTATCTTTGGGCAGTTTGGCTCATTCTTCTTAACGCCTCTAAAACTCTCATCAGGTTGAATGGGAAACCTTGGTTTTTATCCAGGATATCTTTGTACATTGCTGCATTTATCTTAGTCTAGTCAGGGAGGTGACCAAGAACCTCATGGTCACTGTTAGGGCTAGAGCATTCATCTGTGGAAAAAGGAGAACCTTCCAGAAGGACAATCATCTCTGCAGCAATCCACCAATCAGGCCTGTATGGTATAGTGGCCAAACGAAAGCCATTTCTTCGTAAAACGTTTGTCAAAATGCACCTGGAAGACTCTCAGACCATTAAAAACAAAATCCCTGCTCTGATGAGACAAAGATTAAACTATTTGGCATGAAGGCCAGGCATCATCATGTTTGGAGGAAACCAGGCACTGCTCAGCATCAGGCCAATAACATCTGCACAGTGAAGCATAATGGTGCCAGTATTATGCTGTATGGATGATTTTCAGTGGAAGGAACTGGGAGACTAATCAGGATAGAGGGAAAGATGAATACAGCAATGTACTGAGACATCCTGGATAAAAACTAACGCTTCCAACCCAACGTGATGGAGTTTGAGAGTGCTGCAAAGAGGAAAGGGTGAACTTGCCCAAAGATAAGTGTGCTAAGATGTCAAAATGCTTGAGGCTGTAATTGCTGCCAAAGGTGCATCAACAAAGTATTGCACAGAAAAGTTAAAATGGTTTGATTTCAACTGTAAAAATGTAACAAAAAATGGTATCTAAATAACCCCCCAAAAAATCCCACCAAAATACCATTTTCCACACGCTTCCAGAAGAACTAAAACTCCTTTGGCATACTACCATCCCATATATGATTAAGCAGATTCTCACCCACTGGGATCCTGGGACAACATTAGCAAGTGCCATAGCGATAGGCAGTTCTCCCTGGTCTCCCATCATGGTGACCAGCTCAACCAGCCTCTCAAAGCGGTCAGCCAGCACAGTCTCAGCGAGTGTGTCAAACTCCGTTCCCTGCTGCAAAATCTTGGTCAGCACTTCCATGAATGTAGCTCGCGTTTGTAGGTCTTTATGGTAACCCAGACCTGAGATTGAGCATATTTAATCATGTAATCATTAGGGGAAAAAATGCATTTAATTTTAACACGCAAATACAGGGGTGTCAAACCTGCGGCTCACTGGCCCACATTTTGTGGCCCTCTAAGTAACTTTATAGTTTAGTGTCATTGCAGACCATGCATTGTGGGCAGCTAATAGATAACTATATTACAGCAATCTTTAATCCTACAAAAAACACAAACATAAAAGAGTAGTTAATAATAAATAAATAAAAAATAAAAATAAAAATAAATAAAAGTAGTTACATTTAGTCATATGGTTAAATGAGATTCTAAAGTTAATACTTTGTGCAGCCCAGACTCACCTACAGGTAAATTGCGCTTGAAACTCCTGATCTCTACACTTAAAGTTAACTTACCAATTGAGTGCATCAAGCCGCTGTCTACATTAGCATTGAGGAGGTTGGACATGGCCAGGACAGTACAGTGGCGAAGGGAGGCAAGGCGTCGTGACATTCCCCTTTTGCAACCACCCACTGTCTGGCCCTCATCCTCTACCTCACTGCAATCATTTAGCAGATTCATGAACAGGGTGAAGTACCTGCATAGACAAAAATTAACAATTTGTTTAGAAAACAATTCTTACATTAATTAAGAGGAACAGCTTTTGCAGTTCTCTTTTTGTTTGACAAGGTTGACATTCCTGGTTGAATAAAGTTTATAGGATTCAAGAGACTTTATTCCCATACTAGCCCACATGAGACACATTAGAAGCACAAAAAGTAGAAGTCAAGTGTACCAGATTAAGCCAAATGAATACTACAAGAAAAATAGTATGTATATAATAATTTAAATAGAATAGGGTATAAATAGACTAGATTATAAATACCATATGTTATTATAAAGAGAATAGAATAAAGAGAAAAATAGAATAAATTGTGATGCTGTAGTGCAATGTATGAATGTAAAAAAAAATGACAGCAAAAAAAAAACAAATATAAGGCCAGTTCAGCACAGTTCGGACACGTGTTAAGTGAAGTGTTCCGAGTGACATTTTTGATACAAGCAGTAAACTGCAAATAGTTACCTCCCAGTACTGGCCTTTTTAGCAACTTAAAAAAAAAAAAATATGGTACAGTTTGAATGTGACATTTGTTATGATTTAATGTTTAATAGTAAATGTATTAAAAGACAACATTTCTACAAAAACTAAAAACGGAAGAATATCAGTCTAACTTTAGAAATAGCTGGGACTTGGCTTCCATCAGCTCCACTCCATCTCCCTCCTCTGGCTGCAGTGGAAGACCAGCAAGCAAAGACACAACTGCCTCCATACTGGCTTGGTCAAGGTCCCTGTGAGAGAAAGACAGGATATATTGTATATAATGCACCCTTGTGAAACACTCAGATATTCAATTCAAAACAATGTATACCTCGTCAAACACTTGATGTCATCATCAGCTGCTTGATTGGACGTTCCCATCACCCAGTCTGTCAGGTATTCCACCATCTTGTTCCTGAAAACACAACACATTAACACTAGACATGTGTACATGGACAACATTTATTTAATCTGATCATCATTCGGATTAGAATGTTCCTGTGTACATGGACCCTGAAAAAAATTATTTGATTATGAAGTGCATTTTCATGCATCACACCTTAAATCGGAATACTTTAGCTTGACATGCGCAGCACACACCGTAAACGGAAAGGTGTGTTATTGTTTGTGCTATGGTGTTATCTTTTGGACCAGTTTGCTCGCGACAGAGGCTGAAGAAGCAGTTGACTTCCACTGTAAACAACCATGGCTTTGTGCATTTCTGCTTGTCCAACGTTATCACTGTTTATAATTTTTTTCCTTCTGTTCACTACTATTGTTTTACCGCTTTTTTATTTATTTATTTATTTATTTTTTTTAATTGAGCTATTATGTGCCTTTTATGTTGTGTGCGGCGCGTCTTCATGTTACGGCATTCTGTGTTGTGTCTGAGGCTAGCAGTTAGCACTTGGGAGTAGCTGTAAGGTCGTGAATAAAAAAGCTCGCTAAGACAACAACTGTATCCCTCTATTCATTGTTACATCGACACGTGACATGACACTCCAGACCATACTTTTGTTTTTGCTAGTCTCTTTTATAGAGCAACAAACAACAGTTTATAACACTACATCTGTACATGTTGAAAAGGGTTATACAGTAGCAAGACTTTTGTTTTTGCTCGTCTCGGTTTTAGAGCAACAATCTCAACAGTATATAGCGCTACGTCTGTACAAGGGGGGAGACAGCAGCAAAACAATCGCTACATTCCGAGAATATAAAATTTAGTCCCCCTTCCATCACCAAAGCATAGCTGACATCAAAGACATGCACAGTAGAGATAATTCCAACCCAAATTTGGGAAGATGTGTTTTTATGCCCCACAATCCGATGACTACCGGCATAAAACACCCGTCTCAATCAGAATGAATTTTTGATCCGAATGTGTGTGATCGGGTCAGAATATTCCGAATGACGTGTTTACATGAAGCATTTTTCTTCCGGCTAGGCCAGGGGTCGGCAACCCGCGGCTCTAGAGCCGCATGCGGCTCTAGAGCCGCATGCGGCTCTTTAGCGCCGCCCTAGTGGCTCTCTGGAGCTTTTTAAAAAATGTATGAAAAATGGAAAAAGATGAGGGGGAAAAAATCAATTTTTTGTTTTAATTTGGTTTCTGTAGGAAGACAAACATGACACAAGCCTCCCTAATTGTTACAAAGCACACTGTTTATATTAAACATGCTTCACTGATTCGAGTATTTGGCGAGCGCCGTTTTGTCCTACTAATTTTGGCGGTCCTTGAACTCACCGTAGTTTGTTTACATGTATAACTTTCTCCGACTTTCTAGGACGTGTTTTATGCCACTTCTTTTTCTGTCTCATTTTGTCCATCAAACTTTTAACGTTGTGCATGAAAGGTGAGTTTTGTTGATGTTATTGACTTGTGTGGAGTGCTAATCAGACATATTTGGTCACTGCATGACTGCAAGCCAATCGATGCTAACATGCGATTTAGGCTAGCTATATGTATATATTGCATCCTTATGCCTCATTTGTAGCTATATTTGAAGTCATTTAGTTTCCTTTAAGTCCTCTTAATTCAATGTATATCTCATGACACACTATCTGTATGTAATATGGCTTTTAATTTTTTGCGGCTCCAGACAGATTTGTTTTTGTATTTTTGGTCCAATATGGCTCTTTCAACATTTTGGGTTGCCGACCCCTGGGCTAGGCTTTTAATCTGATTAAATGTGTCCATGTGTACATATCTACTGACAACTATATGAGTGCAATATTTTCAAAACAGTACAGTATCTTATAAAGCTGTGGTTGTGTGGTACATGATGATAATGCACAGTTTTGATTGACACTGTCAGAGAGCTAATCATTTAATAATATGTTTATTATCGTGGTTGTACTTTGCAGCGATGCACAACTGGACAGGACAGGACAAGTAGTACAATTATATCTGATTTGAAAAACTTAAGTGTGTGTTTGTAACTGTGAAAAATAAATTACCTGAACTTCATCTCCTGGCAAAAAGAAAGGTCATCCCGCCTCTCCATCATTACTTCAACCAGCTGGCACAACTTGGTTTTGATCTGGATTGCATGAACCACGTTGCTAAGAATGCGAACATACCTGAAGAAAAAAAATAAAACCACCAGATAAATAAACTGCAAATATGTCTGAAAAATTTAGCACCAATGCAACATCCTTTGAAGTGAACAAAATCATTCGGACCTGACCAAGTTGAGCATCATAGTCTCAATGCTAGCCTGCCCCAGGTGCTCAGAGCTGCCTTCTGTGTGATTGTCAAGCAGATTCTTCATGATCGCAATAGTCTGCTCCACAAATTGCGTGTTTGTGTCATTGATAGGAACCTGCAAAAAAAGCATTGACTGAACATATTTTCGAAACTAAAGGTGGGGGTGTTGAGAACAGCAATACATGCATCTAAAAAAGTCCAAAAGGACCAGAAAATTTCGCTGTTTTTTGTTGCGAGATGCGCTTTTAAACTACAGCGGGGTCTAGAAGTCTAGATCAGTGTTTCTCAAATAGTGGGTTGGGACCCCCTCGGGGACGGTGTTGTGGGTTGCAAGCGACAGGGGAGATTTTCATTATTTGTGTCTACACTAGTATCTATGTTAGAGCGATAATTAAGCATGCAGGGAGGTGGCAGCAATCAATCTAATCAACAGGCTCCCAGTTCTACGCAGTAGCACTAGTAAGTGCACAGGAACACGTGTGTACAGAGCTAACGGAAGCGGTGAGATGGATACGTTTTTGACAGGAATGAAGAAGAAAGGAGTCGTCGTCTGCGGCAAAGAAAACAAGTGAAGATAACCAGAATAAAAAGACTGGAAAGTACAACGAAGCATACATAGCTTTTGGATTCACCTAAGGTAGGAAGTGAGAAAAGACAGGGTGTATTTTATGCCAATCCTAGCTATCCCAGCTGCAATCTGTGATATTTCTACCTGTACAAGTCAATGTTCTTCATATTTCTGCATGGCAATGTTTAAAACCTTCCCCATCAATTAATAAAATGTAATATACAGCCTGCTAATCATTCTGTAATTGAGGACTTGACCAGAACATGTTACAGAATAATTTACACATTTTCTTCAATCGATGTACTAGCATTTCTTTAGGTGCAAATATCACAGAATAACATTACAAAACATCTCTGACAAATAGGGATGAGTACCTTTCACATTTAAATCGATACAGTACTCCTGCTACCTGGGAATCAATACCGGTACTCAGTGGTACCAATTTTTGGTACTTTTGCATGTGTTCATGTGGTGAAAAAAGTTTATTTGTGCAATAATAAAATCTTAAAATGTTTAAAAGTAACATTTATTTCTCTTTATCGATCGATCATCAAATATATCTAATTATTTGTATAGTAACATGTTTGCAATTGTTTTGCAAATTTCTTCAACAAAAAAATACTTAACTACAACACTGCAGTGTTATTTTCTTAGTATTGCACAGAATAAAACCTGGCTCCATGTACTCCTTTCTTATTCCATCTGAAAATATGTGATGGGAATCCATGGAAGCGCTACGGTACCGCCCAAGGTAAAAAAAGACGCGTGTGCGTCAATCGCCTGTTAAAAAAAATTTGTCCTGTTATTAAAATGTATAGTTAACGCGTTATCGCTGTAATTTCTGTCCCCAAGGTGGGTCATGGCAGAAAATATTGAGAAGCAACCGTCTAAATCACCAAAATGATTCCCGAGCGTGGCCACCGCTGCTGCTCACTGCTCCCCTCAACTCCCAGGGGGTGAACATGGGGATGGGTCAAATGCAGAGGATAATTTCACCACACCCAGTGTGTGTGTGACTATTGTTGGGACTTTAACTTTAACTTTAAATATATCAACAAAATCACTAAATTGGCAAAACATATCCCTCCTGCTACATCTTTTTATTCTCTGGCAGACCAGGAGTGTATAAGGTGTGTAAATAAGAGGTGTCACGATGCCAGTTGCTGTAGGGAGTTGTAATGACAACCTGCATTCACAGGCAGTAAAATTGTTTTTATGAGAGAAAGTGGGCCGTTGGCACAAATCTAATTGTGGTGGTCCAAATTTATTTGTGCAGCTATTGTCTGTTTGTGAAACTAGTTAGCCATGAAAATGTTTGCAACGGACAAAGCACAAGTTGTTAAAGTTGAAAGAGGACAAAAGGACAAGTTCACAATCCACTAATCTCATGTATTGAGACTATTGGAATCGTTCACTGTAACATTTTACTTTAATCACTACATTTCAGGTGGATGGCTTGGAACACAGCAGTAAACCCCACCTCGCTCTTTAGTATGCGAGCATGTTTAATTTAAGTGATGGGAGCCCCAAATGCCAGAATTAAAGGATGACTGAAGCAACACTATACATGTTTTAACTGGAAGGGTTCAAGCAGTTGCGGTCACTATGCATTCACAATTAAGTCACCACTTGATATGGGGGGTTATTGTATCACTTACCGGTCCCTGTGTCTCAAAGAATTTGCCAATGCTGTTCCTTAGCTTGTTGAAAAGCATTGGGTAAAGGGCGGGGCTAAGCTCCAGCCCCAGCAAGTCTTTGACATTGGTACGGACATGGAGGCCGACTCTTTCATGGCCACACACCAGCAAGGCCAGTAGCCGGTCTACAAAGCGGCTAACCGGTGTCTCACTGGTAGCTGATGAGGAACAGGAAGCTGAGACCAAAGGGCTGGAGATCTCACATGGGCCCATGGAGATCATTGAATGCTTGCGCTCACTCATGGAGCTCATTGGTGGGCTATAGGTGGCTGGACCAGGGGTGCTGCGTTGCTGGAGACATACACCACCAAGGGCACAGAGGAAGCCTGTCATGTTGATCCACTCCTGCTGTTTAAGGAGGACACAGGAGAATCAGCGGATGGCACCATGCAGGCTTTAGCTCACCAGTTCAGTTAAGTGCTAAATTAATCTTTTCACCAGGTTTATATGGTATTTGTGATACACAATCCATTAACTTATTTGGACTATCACCATTTGGAATTCATCACTTGACTTGAGTATTGAACATCAAAGGTTGGAAACAAAAGCGGTCCCGCTGTAGAAGACCTACCTGCCCATCATCTGCCTTGTTTTTTGGGGAATTCAGGATTTGTTTTGTTGCTTGGTCCCATTTTGCATATGTGTCCTCCCAAGCCTTAGCATGAAATCACAAGTAAAGATTAAATAAAGATTAACAAAAGAGGTGGGGGAAATAGTCAGTTAAGCTAGAACTAACCAGCACCAGGCTGGAAAATCCCTGCACACATAGCATTTCTCCTAGAATAATACACAACTCACAAAGTTTTTTCTGCAGTGACCGTGCCAGAGGTGGACATGCATTCTACTGAGGTGGCAAGTTATGACGCGTTCAGTTTATCGCAGCACCAAGCAAACAATCTGAAGATTCCTATCAATTCCTAGATATGGTTGAAATTATTTAAAGCGCACTACGCAAAATAAACGCAACGTTATTAATATTAATACTACGGATAACTTTAACAAAAAATCCTCAAAACAGCCCACTACCTATAATATGGGCTTTTTAAACATAAGATCATTGTCTCGCAAAACGTTATTAGTTAATGAGGTCTTCAGAGATAATAATCTTAACGTCATTGGTCTCAGCAAAACCTGGCTCAAACCAGACTAATTTTTCCTGCTTAACGAGGGGGGGTCGCACTAATATACAATGAAAACCTTAACCTTACCCATAACCTAAGTAATAAATATAAATCATTTGAGGTGCTTACTATGAGGTCTGTCGCACCGCTGCCTCTGTTATCTACCAGCCCCCTGGGCCCTATTCGGAGTTTATCAGTGAATTCTCAGAATTCGTCGCTGCTCTAGTGACGCACGCCAATAATATAATTATAATGGCGGACTTTAATATCCATATGAATACCCCATCAGACCCTCCATGCGTGGCGCTCCAGACTATAATCGATAGCTGTGGACTTACACAAATAATAAATGAACCCACGCATCGCAACGGTAATACGATAGATCTAGTGCTTGTCAGGGGTGTCACCACTTTCAAAGTTATGATACTCCCGTATACTAAAATAATGTCCGATCATTACCGTATAAAATTCTAAGTTCTGACTCATTGTCAACAAGCTAATAATAATCACTGCTTTAGCAGTCGCAACATTAATGCTGCTACAACGATGACTCTTGCTGGTCTACTGCCTTTGGCAATGGCGCCATTCCCAAATTAGGTGGGCTCTATCGATAACCTCATTAACAACTTTAACGACGCCCTGCGTGACACCATTGATAGCATAGCACCGCTAAAGCTAAAAAAGGCCCCTAAAAGACGTACTCCATGGGTTTACAGAAGAAACTAGAGCTCTTAAACTATCATGTCGAAAGCTAGAACGCAAATGGCGCGCGACTAAACTTGAGGTTTTGCCATCAATCATGGAGTGATAGTTTAATAACTTATAAACGCATGCTTACCTTAGCTAAGGCTAATTACTACTCAAATCTCACCCGCCTCAACAAAAACTATCCTAAATATTTGTTCAGTACAGTAGTATCGCCAACCCAACAAGGGATTCCTCCCAGTAGCGCCGCCCACTCGGCAGATGACTTTATGAATTTCTTTAATAAGAAAATTTAACTCATTAGAAAGGAGATTAAAGAGAACACATCCTAGCTACAACTGGGTTCTATTAACACAGATACGAATGTATATCCATCCATCCATCCATTTTCTACTGCTTGTCCCTTTCGGGGTCGCGGGGGTGTTGGAGCCTATCTCAGCTGCATTCGGGTGGAAGGCGGGGTACACCCTGGACAAGTCGCCACCTCATCACAGGGCCAACACAGATAGACAGACAAAATTCACACTCACATTCACACACTAGGGTCAATTTAGTGTTGCCAATCAACCTATCAATAGGTGCATGTTTTTGGAGGTGGGAGGAAGCCGGAGTACCCGGAGGGAACCCACGCAGTCACGGGGAGAACATGCAAACTCCACACAAAAAGATCCCGAGCGCAGGATTGAACCCAGGACCTTCGTATTGTGAGGCAGACGCACTAACCCCTCTATCACCGTGCTGCCCTACGAATGTATATACGTCGGATATTGCCCTCCAAAATAGTCTCTCTCTTTTTGATGAAATAACATTAGAGGAACTCCTACGGCGTGTAAATGGGATAAAACAAACAACATGTTTATTTGACCCACTTCCTGGGAAACTTATCAAGGAACTGTTTGTAATATGAGGTCCATCAGTGCTAAATATTATAAACTTATCACATTCCTCTGGCAGTGTTCCCCTAGCATTCAAAAAAGCGGTTATTCATCCTCTGCTCAAAAGACCTAACCTCGATCCTGACCTCATGGTAAACTACCGGCCGGTGTCCCACCTTCCCTTTATTTCGAAAATCCTCGAAAAATTGTTGCACAGCAGCTAAATGGTACTACATTACATAAATACTTACAGCATGTATATAAAATGTTGTTGAGGCTGATGAGGTTTTTGTAGGTTTTTTAAAAGGGCTTTACAGGCAAACTCGATTAGTGCCCATTAACTGCATTATTAGCCACCACTTGCTAGCGGTTTTTCACTAGTAAGGAATGCAAAAAAAAGAGAAAGACATAAGCGTTCTTGTCTCCCATAGGGATTGTAAAAGATAGGCAAAATTCCCCCAAAATTCGCAATCCCCCTTTAGGTTACGGAAAACTGGCTAAACCACTCTTGGGTCTTAATGTGCTATACACGCATGATTAATAATGTCTTGCAGCGCACAACTCTTTCGGAACTTTGAGAACCCGTGTTTTAGAGAGATAAAGAAATGACAAAACTTCACCTCAATGTTTCCTGGTGTGGGATGCTCAATCCTCCTAAGCAAGGCCATTACTCGCTTTTGCAATGTAGACCGACCTAAGAATAGAAAGTAAACATTAAATTGGGAAAAGATACAAAAAGGAACCATAACTTATTTAGTCTCAATTTGGCTTGACTGACCTGTTCCCATCATGTTGCTGATGGAGGCAAGTTCACTGAAAGTGGCATAGTTGGGCAAGATGGTTTGGACGGACACCTCGTCAGCAGCACTGCGGATGTCAGCCTCCTCACAGAGGTGGCGGAAACATGACATGGCAACTAACACTGCCTCTGTGTCCGGACTCCACAGGAACATGTAAAGACATACTTCAAGTTTGGTTTGTGCCTGCCTGCAGATGGGAATACCTCCACCCATGGTGGCACACTCCTGTAAAAGGTCCAATGGCATGCATTAGACTCAACAGACACCATATTAAATTACTTTGCCGATTTCTTTTAATAGTTTTTGTTATAACCATTAATTGGAAAAAAATAACTTGCAGATTTTGTAAGATTACTACCCCTTTACAAAGATATGAGTGGCTCAGGATTTAATGATTTGTTTTTTAGTGTAACAGAGAAACAGAATGTAAAATAAAACAAGTTGTACATTACTTTGTATTTGACTGAGGGAAAAAAATTCCCACGGATCGATTATGTGTTCATGAAGCACCAATTAGTCCTGCACCTGTCACAATAAAAATTATACACCGTTTATAGCTTTGTCTGGTGGTACACTCACAAAAAAGGCATTAAATACTTATTTTCCCCACTGTTCTTAACTGCCGAGAAGCCATCGTCATCCACTGCACATACTGTATGTGTACGTGTTGGTTACCCGAGTATTAAACAGTTTTGTACCTTCTTCTTAAGTAGAAATTTATTTCTGCAAATTAGGATCTCTCTCAGCCACTTGAGAACTTCAGTCCCGTTGACCATCTGCTGGCCGATCAGCTTGCGACAGATGAGAAACAGCACCTGTGAACTTGTAGAGTAAGAAATTGGTTTTAAATGCTGTGCCTATTGACCATGCAGATAAAATCACAATCACTATATTGCCAAAAGTATTTGTTCACCTGCCTTTACACACATATGGACTTAAATGACATCCCATTCTTAAACAACAAAGGTTGTAAGAGATATTATGTTGGCCCAGCCTTTGTAGCTACAACAGCTTTGACTTTTTCGGGAAAGATGTTTCACAAGGTTTTGTAGTGCGTTTAACGGAATTTTGTCCATTCTTCCAAAAACACTTTTGTCAGGTCAAAGACCTGGCTTGCAGTACTGACTCTACTTATCCTAAAGGTTGGATTGAGGTCAGGACTCAGTGAAGACCAATCAAGTTCTTCCACTCGCTCATCCATGTCTCTATGGACTTTGTGCCCTGGTGGGCTGTCATGCTGGGACAACAACGGGTCACGCAGACAAAGTTTGGAGCATGACAATGTTAAAAATCTCTCGGTATGCTAAATCATGCAGAATTCCCTTCACTGGAAAAAAGGGGCGAAGCCAAACTCCTAAAAAAAAAACACGCCATAATCCCACACCCACTAAACTTTATACCTGGCACAATGCAGTCATGACAAGTACCGCCCATGGCAATCGCCAAACCCAGACCAGTCCATCAGATTGCCAAATGTTTCATCATTCCAGAGAAAACATCTTTACTGCTCTAGATTCCAGTGGTGGGCATGCTTTACACCACTGGATTTGACGCTTGGCATTACACTTGGTGATGTATTGCTTGAATGCAGCTCCTTGGCCATGGAAACCCATTCCATGAAGCTCTCTAGGGCACTTTTTTAGCTAATCTGAAGGCCCCATGAAAGTTTGGAGATTTGCAACAGTTAAGTTTTTGACCTTTGTGCACTATGCACCAGAGTTGTTGTCTTTCCCAATCGCTTCCGCTTTATCGTCATACCACTGACAATTGACCGTGGAATATTTACAAGTGAGGAAGGAAACTCGGCACGGGATCTTTCTGTGTGGAGTTTGCATATTCTCCCTGTGACTGCGTGGGTTCCCTCCGGGCACTCCGGCTTCCTCCCACCTCCAAAGACATGCACCTGGGGATAGGTTGATTGGCAACACTAAATTGGCCCTAGTGAATGAATGTGAGTGTGAATGTTGTCTGTCTATCTGTGTTGACCCGGCGATGAGGTGGCGACTTGTCCAGGGTGTACTCCGCCTTCCACCCGTGTGCAGCTGGGATAGGCTCCAGCACCCCCTGCGACCCCGTAAGGGACAAGCGGTAGAAAATGGATGGATGGAAATCTCACAACCGGACCTGTTGCACAAGTGGCATCCTATCACAGTATAACACCAGAATTTACCAAGCTCCTGAAGGTCTTCCTTTACAAATAGTAAAAATAGTCTGGATGCTTAAGTGGTAGATTGTATAGACCTGCAGCCAAGGAAGTGATTGGAACAAATTAACTTAATCATTTGGATGGTTGGGTGAATACTTTTGACAACATAGTGTCTATATTTTTATTTAACACTGGCCCAGTGTTTGTATCAAGCCTGTGAACCCATTTACAGTGCAAATCAAATTCATCACTATGCAGCTCTGCATTTCTATTTTATTGTGTCATAGAACAAGCTCAACCTGGGAAACCTGATTTTATTGATCAATGGAATTTTCTGTTGTGAATGATTAAAACAAAACAACTAAAATGCTCTCCTCTTGTTACAGCAAGCCTCCTGCCCCCAGAAGCTTCCGTATCCCCCACTTTCCCTCCTTTTCCTTAACTGAAATACACACAGTGTAACAAAATGTCTACTTGTAATATGAGACCATAAAAAATTGTAAATCAAATTATTGGTAAAAAAAATAATCAGGTTTTATTTTTAGGCCAAACAATTAGAATTAATGCTCTTAATGGGAAACAATGCTAACAAGTTATTTTGTGTATGCATTAACATTGCTGAACAACAAGGACATTTATAGCTAAATAATGAAACAATATGAACTCCACACCATAAAAATAACTGCAGACACGAATTGTAGATGAAACTAATATTTGTAGCAGGAAATCAACTGCAAACAAACTTATCATTTTTCTCATTAGCGTCATGATCACAGTTACCTACCAATGCACGAATAAATCCAACTTTGTCTTTCACAGATTAATGCTTAATTTGTGGACCCTTAAGACGTAAAGACATGATGTGCCTCTAATCTTTTGTTCTATAAATACCGTTCGTGTCAAATGAAATGATGTTGTAGCGAGCAGTAACGTCTCGGTGATAATAAACTGTTTAAATAATTTTAAAAATTTAACAGAAGTGTAGATAGAAACATGTTACAACAGAAAGTAACCAGCTATTTACAGTCAATTAATAAGTTACAACCAGAAACAGCACAATATGTTACTGCATACGTCAGCAGCCAAATCACGAGCCTTTGTTACCATATTTTCTCATTTATATACCGAATAATATATTGTGATATATATCGTTATCGCAGGAGGCTGCAAGATATATTTCAATATAGATTTTAGGCCATACCTCCCATCTCTAATGTGTGTAAAGAATAAAACATATATTTTTAGGGCAAAAAGGTGGAGCTTTTGAACAAAGTTATTATAATCTACGACATTATGCAAATTGCTTGTATTCCGACACGTGACTTCTTCTCGGAAGTGAAACCAGTGGTGGTCAACCCAGCCAATATGGCTGTTGTACAGTAAGCAGCACGCGAACTATCGGAGTACAAAAGAGGCTTAAATCTTCATGCAAAAATAAAATGAGAGCAAAAATGCAAACTTTGCAATAATAATCTATCACTATACTTAAAAAAACAAAAAACATTTGTCAAGTGATATCAAGGGTTATACATCTGTCGCCTTCCCAGACATGTCGAATTGTGCTCCAGACGCCATTTTACACGACAAACAGATGAACATTTTCACATTTGCTTTCTTTTAGACTCGCTGAGTCGGTGCTTTTCGAAACACTCGTATCAAACATGTTTAATACAAATTATATCAAGATATTACTTAAATGGGAAATAATAATCGTTAAAAGTATATCTAAAAAAGTGATCTCTGCAAACTCACGCATTCTTCAACTCCGCTCCTTTGGATTGGAGTGTGAGCTGCATGCTTTTCTCGTCGTCGTTTCGTAAAATCTTGCACTCTTTCGCCCTTTTTGATTACCTCTCGAGGAAGTCTGAAGAAAAGTTTATCCTTTTTGCGATTTGAACGATTCGTACAGCCGAAAACAATGCAAGCATAGAGTTTTTTCTTCAAGAAAAACTAAATGGCGCCTAGTACCCATTGAGATCAGAGCTAGCTTGACCACCACATATATTTAATGAGCGGGACGTGAGCCAGACGTGACGTCAGTAAAATTCAAGCAATAAGATTTTGTACCACAAAATAACAATGTCACACATTTATACACATTCCCCATAACTTTCATGTGACTTTCCAGATTTTTGAGAGTACCTGATATCCCAGAAAGTCTCTATAGGAGCATCTGGATTCCACTGCTCAATGGTCTCTGGCTGGTGTAGCACCAAAAGAGCCTACAGAAGGGTAAGTACAGGGACATGCACAATATTAAAAATCCAAACAGACACACACAAACCCCAATGTATTCTGTTTATCTAGCAATAGTAGGCAAAGATTATTATTTTTATTAAACAAGTTTTAGGATTCAAAATGTTTTAAATGAGAATTCACACCTGTGGACTAATGCCATCTGATTCTAACTGAAATAGGTATTGCCCGTTTGGTGGCATTCGCCAATGTTTTCTCAAGATAAATTGAATGAAAAGCTAGCAAAACATGAAATACGTGGTCTGTGCTCTGCAGTTGACTTTTAATGCAAAAAACGGCAGTGGACCCTTTGCATGACTGATAATTAAAGAGATACATGTGTTAAATTAATTAAATGTGCAGTAAAAATGAATTTAGCCTCAAACCTCCATAGCTTCTTGTGAGAGCTGTGTGGTGTTGGTCAGAGGCACAAGTTGCACCAAGCCAATGATGAGTTCAGCTGTGGTGCTCTGCATCTCTGGAGCTTGTTTTACTGGGTTCTACAGAACAAACCATACAAATAAGTCAAGTGATACTAAAAAGACTATTTGATAAAACATGACTACAACAGAGGTTATCAGCACAATCAATGTGACACGAATGCTCACATGTAACATGAGTTTGGGGTCAGCATGGATGAGTTTGACCAAAGCTAGGAGGAGGCACTTGTAACTTCTAGTGTCCAGGTCTGTGGTTTTCTCTTTGAACTTAAGGCTGGTTGTCATCTTCCCTTTAAAAGTCAGACTCTGTGAAAGACAACAAAATAAGACTATGATAATGCATCATAAAATATTAACTGATTGATGGCATGACATATTAAACCTTGACTTAAAGGAACTTAATACAGGTGGTCCTCAAAAGAAAAAAATAACTTATGTGCGCACTGCGTATCACTACGTAGGTGCTAGAATAAGTCAAGCAAGAATGCGCAGGTTTGAGTCACTACATTGAGGACTGACGACATCTCTTTGCTCTTGTGCATTACCCTTTTTCCATCCAATATGTCTCACAAGCGTGACGGAGAGTCTTCTGATGGCAGACCGTCAAAGAAAAGAAAAGTGAAAGCTAAAATTAAATTAAGATATCGTAAAATGTTTAGAAAATGGAAATACACAGATCAACACTTGCTGTGTGCCCAGTCCAAGCTGCTCAAGCGCTGTGACCATCATTAAGGATATAGATGGCATTTTTAAACATGTGAAAGGATCTGCTCCCATGAAATGGTCATTGATAACTCAACAGATATTGAGACTACCTTGCAACTCCCCTTTCAGTGTTTAAGACAACCACAATGGTAAAAGTAAAACGTTATTCTCAATTTTAATACGGTTTAATACATTTTTTTGTGTTTCCAATGTACTTGGACAAACTGTTTTAGATAAAAACAAAAGGTATCAGGATTCTGATCACTCCATCATCATAATAGAAAAGCAGTATGTGGGGGGGAAAACTATGTACATGGTAACTGTTTCTGAATGAATTAATTGATTAGATAATCTTTCTGCTTGTTTATTTAAACATCAGGTTTGATCACCCTCTAAATAGAAGTTTAGCGGGAGGTAGTACGTCTGGAGAATTTAGTTGGGCTTTAACAAAATGGTAATGAAAAGCTATGGCAAAATGGTCAAACAAATCTTGGAAAGCTATGCATTTCAAAAATACTGTGATCTCCTTCCTTTGGAGCTCAAACCTTTTTAAACAAGAAAAACTAAAATTTAAGCGATATATGTCAACCTTTCTCCTAACATTACAAAAATAGGTCACAATAATTTTATTGTACAGTAGTACCTCAATTTACGAGTGCCCCAGAGTATTTAAGCAACATTCATACTGCAGGGTATGATGCCTAATTAAGATTTTATGTTAAATCCCATCTTTTTATATAGTCATTCACACGGTATAAACAAGTGCGAAGTAGAGCGCGGAGAACAAATGGACGACACAAACTGAACCAGAGAAACAAACTATTAATTCCTACCATGGAGCCGCCGCGCAGCACAGTCAGTCTACATACCACAATGCAGGAGTCATTCTCTGTGCCACACAGCCCAAAAA
The DNA here is from genome assembly GCF_033978685.3 of Nerophis lumbriciformis. Lineage (NCBI taxonomy): Eukaryota > Metazoa > Chordata > Actinopteri > Syngnathiformes > Syngnathidae > Nerophis > Nerophis lumbriciformis. The sequence continues at coordinate 9,584,397 of NC_084577.2, forward strand.
TGTCCAAACGACCAACATTTTTTTTAAATAATTTAGAGATTCTGCCGTTGGGTGTGCCCAACAAGTTTCACTCTTGTTCTATTTTGTGGCTCTACAAACTGGCCGATTAAGCATTACCCTTGGAATACAGACATAGATATTGCCGCTGTGATCTGTGGCCCGTCACTCAAGGAGGTCCATGTGCAACAAACGACAATAACAATTATTTTTGTAACACAAATGAGAAGCAGCCCGTAGGACAACCTTCAGAAGTCCACTATCCAAAGTAAATGCTGTACAGTATTATTACATTACTTCATAAAACTACTGTAGTTGTTTGTAGTACATGCTACAGTATTGTTTTTCAAACAATAATACATATCTAAAAGTTTTGTTTTCTTTTTAAAAGGCATGTTACAGAGTAAAATGCTGTTGCTTTGAGGGGGCAAGCATGGGTGCTGGTTAGCGCCTTGCATGGCAGCTCCCTCCATCAGTGTGTGAATGTGTGTGTGAATGGGTAAATGTGGAAGTAGTGTCAAAGCGCTTTGAGTACCTTGAAGGTAGAAAAGCGCTATACAAGTACAACCCATTTATCATTTATTATAACATTTATTTCTATTAATTTCATTGGGCGGCGCTGATTTTAAATATAATTGCTCTGAGATACGAGCTCATAAGTTGAGGTACCATTGTAATTTCTTATGACATCTTTTTTTCCGAAACAGTTGATGCATATTTGTTCTATTAAAAAACAAACAACCATAATATTATTTACATGAGAATATGTTATGTCTGACTCATGACAAGGTCACAATAAATATTTCTTATTTGATTTGTAACACGTGAGGGTGAGCGATCACGCTTAGTATTTTTATGTATTTTAAAAGTCTTTATTGTGCTAATACATTGCACTTATTGTACCAAAGTCCGATTAGCGAAGATATGTGATGGCATACCTGTGTTTTGTGATCGATGTTAACAGGCTCCAGCTAATTGAATCAATACGTTTTGGCTCTGTCCATCCCTGAACAGCTATTGGACAACAAATTTTAACAATTTGTCTGTGGTCACTGGCAAAAGGATTGAACACAATCCTCTAAGTGGACTACCTGGGGTAGCACTTCAGTCATCTACCCTCAACAAATCCAAAAAGAATATTGTAGCATTCACTAGTTTGTTGGCTAAGAAACTCATTGTGTTAAATTGGAAGGCAACAGCGCCTACTTGCCACACCCGCTGGATTAAAGATGTTCTTTATTTTTGGGAGAAGATTAGGCTGACATTGAATGGTTGTTCTGCAAAGTTTCAAGAACTTTGGGATGCTTTTCTGAAATATGCAAGAGAGACTGATCTCCAAATTAACCCCGATTGAAACAATTGCAATGCGGGTTGTTTATGAGCTTTTTGTATGCTTGTTGGTTGTTGTATCGCTCTGGGGCCATTGTGGAATGCAGCCGTCTGTGGTTTTATTATTATGTTTGGGTGGTTTTGTTACTTGTAGGGGGCAGGAAAAAAAAGAAAAGCATTTGATGTGTTTGACTGTTCCTGTCAATTGTGTGGCTGAAAACCCAATAAACAAATGTTTAAAAATAATAAGTCTTTATTTTGACTGTGGATTCATGTTGAGCCTTTCTGAGGCTTCTATTTGGAAACTGTGGCTGTGGAAGAGCGCAATGTGTGCTTTCATGTACATTAGCGATAGTCAAACAACCTCCCTGAATCCCCCCAAAAGCTGTAAATCTAAAGGGAACACTGCTTGTGTTAGAGAAAATACAATACAATAGTAATTGCTGTATTTTCTCTAATAATTGTACACTCACTGGCGTCATGCGTAGAGGAGCATGGGTACCAATGCCTTGGATGACCCGGTTCAGTGTGTCCGAGAACATAAAACGGAGCTCTCCAGAGTGGCAGTACACAGCATCGATCTTGGGCCACCAGTCAAGATGAGACTGAAAGAGGGGAAAAAAAACAGTGAAGCAAACTTGTGTAATGCAAGAGGCCAAATATATCAACATTACTCTCGGGAGACTTACATTGGTGATTATTCTGTGCAATGAGTTGACCAGGACAAAGTGGAAGGTAGAGGGCGAAGAGGAGGCTAAACAGACCTTAAAATTAAAATAATAGTGATGATCAGAATTCTGCCAATAGTTGTGTTATAATTGAGAAATAATGACAAACAAATTCAAATATAGCTTAAAGAGGCGGCATAATTTTGCTACAGGCCTTTTCCTACACATGTGAAAAGCAAAGATAATGTGAAGTGTTTTTAAGTGTGGTAAAGCATGTGCGACATGCATGCATTTGCTTGAACTGAGATGACATTTGTGTTTTAAAGATACCACTAGACTATTACAGTCTACCTTAAAGTGCTGGTTGTTGTGGGGATTGATGCGGAAACAGGAGACAAAGCAGTCCATCATAAGCTCAACGTCAGCATTCTGGCCACCTGCCCCCCGCCAGAATGGTTTAGCTGGGTTGAACAGCAAAGCCTTGTGGGACAAGGAGTCAGATTCAATGCTTTGCAATCCAAGGAATTATACTTGATTCTTATGAAATTACACTGATAGAGGTTCATTAGGAGGTGTTGTAATTGATTATGACAAAAAGTTATACTAACATTATTGGTGATTCGTTGTAGCTAACTACAGATGTACAAGAGGTAATTTACACAAATATCTTAAAAAGGGGTGCCCAATCATTATCTGCGATGGCTGCATACATACAAAATTAAAAATGCAGGGGCCCCTTTGAAGCTTTGAAGGGAAGTGGCAGTTCATTTCCTGCTGCTACTCCCACCCTTCTTCCTTTGTTTTTTTTATTAATTTTGACATAGCAACAATTCTGCTGTTACAAAAACACACAATTAGAGTTGCACTACAGACAATATAAATGATATATATTTGGTTGATAATAAAGATTTTATATAGTGATAATGTTGATTACACATTCTAGCTGTGTCCTGCAAATTTGAAAGCGACCGACAAACAAACAAATGTGTCCTCAACGCACTCAAGCAATGTTCCTCGCAATTCAAGGATTCAATGCTAAGCCACTTCTAAGTAGCATAGCTAAGGTAGCAAAAAAAATCTACATTTCATACAAGTATCATTTCTGGAATAACTAAACATTTTACATTGCAGACAGTAGGAAGATAAGCCAACCCCTATGCGCAACTTAGAGCTCTTGAATGTAAATATACTGTAGGTGGGCGGATCGATACAAATATCAACATTAATGATACCAGTGTAGTATCAGTATATAGCAGATACAACAGTGATTAAATCTATATTTTTGTGTTTATTATCAAAAATATTTTGTGTTATAGTTTACAAACTCAGCAAATAAGGCCATGTCCACACGAACACAGATACTTAATAAACGCATATTTGTCTCTGCGTTTAGGCCTCTTGTCCAAACGCAAACGCATACTTTTGTCATTAAAACGCAGATGTTTGCAAACGCTAATCAAAGTGTAAAGTTTCAAAACTCTCCGCTTAACATATGAAAATTGTGATGATGTCACTGTTGTGCGCTGTCATTTCCAAAGCTCCAGAACACTGCCTTGCTGGCTTTAAAGAATGTAAGAGAACTTACTGTATGTTCGGACGTAAACATGCTTCTATTTTCACTCAACATTATTAAAAAAAAACACATCAAAATGGGCTTTGCGACACTCCAGCGCTAATGACAGTCAGCTGTTTTGGATACGAACGCTGTCGAACCTCCACCTAATGGGACAACTTTGACAAGCAATACTTTTTGCTCTGTGTAATAAGAAAGGTGCAACATTATCTTATGTTTTTAGTCCTTATTTTACGACAGATCATGAAGTTAACTTATGTGTGTTGGTTCCATTTGTGTAGATGGAGCCAGGCGCGACCATCCACGGACGTAAAAAACATGATGTAGCATCCTCCTTGTAGTTTGTACTGATGGTAAAGACAATATAAACTTCCTCACACATGTAATATATCACTATATTGATTATTAAATGCTTTATCATTTCAATTTTGCTATCTCCACTTTTAGAATCTGGTCTCAATTTAAATACAGTTTTGCACTCTGAGGATTGTCTAACTACAGCCCTGTTCTCAATATCTCTTTCTCCCTCCAAGCACATATCAAGCTTTTTCTCGATGGCAGAGCTCAGGCCTCGTCAGACTAAGGGACCTTAATATTAACAAGGTCTTCTCTCGCTTCAGTGACCTATGTGGAAAGTATAATCTCCCGAACTCACTTCTTCTGTTACTTTCAAGTCAGTAACTTTGTCAAATCAAATAGCAGTTATTTAGCCAGTAGTCCACCTTAATCAGTAATAGACTTACTTTTAGAAAATCCCACAAATCAGGAAGGCATAATTTCTCAAATTTACATTGTAATCTCCCACCTTAAAGTCTCTTTACAAAGTTAGAAAAGACTGTGAAGCAGAATTTGGCAGAGTTTTGGATGACAGTGACTGGAAATCTGCATTAATAAATATAAATGCGCATCTTGCCAGAAACGTAATCTGATACAGCTCAAGGTTGTCCATCGCACCTACTTTACTAACGCTTAACTTTCCAAAATGTAATATTGCAGACACATGTAATCGATGTCACTTGACTCCCGCGAACATGACACACATGTTCTGGTCCAGTCTCTGTCTGAAAGCCGACTGGACTAATATTTTGAAACGTCTTGCAGATCCACTAAATTTGAAGTTGACGCCTTTTTAAATATTACCAAACTTTCCGAAAATTACGCACACTTTTAGTATCGCCTTTGTATCTTTACAAGCTCATAGAAGGATTTTGTTGGAGTGGAAATTACAGTTTTCCCCCAATGCCTCCCTGTGGCTTCAGGACCTCATGTTTTCCTTAGATCTAGAGAAAATTAAATATATTCTGAGGGGTACACGCAAAAAAATGTACTTCACCTGGGGCTGTATGATTAGTTACATAACTAAATTAAAAACACTAGAGGACAAGTGTGACACTCACTGTTGACAATAAACCTTTTTACTACACCTCAATTCTGTTTTTTTTTTGTTTTGATTCATTGACAGTGACACTTCTGTGTATGTTGTATGTTTTTATTTCTAGTCAGTTCGTCCAATTTTCTATCTGCTTGAGGTGAAGAGGAAGGCTGTGCATTGCCATCCACTGTGACTGATCTGTGGTTAGAAAATGTAGGGCCGGCAGGGGATGAAAAGGAGTCTGTTTTTTTGTGTGGTGGGGGTTGTATTTTATTTGTATATTGTTTTGTACTTTTTGGGTGGGTGGAGTGTCTGTTTCTCACTACCTGTATTATCTTTTCCATATAAAATGAATAAACAAACATTTAAATATATAATCCAACCGAAATCGACAATGTTACCACATGTGTCAGCCGCCAAATTAGGAGCCTTTTAAATCCGTTTTCAAATGGTTCTATTATCATGTACATATCATGCAATAAATATTGCAATATTAATCGCTTATTAATATTAATATTAATCTTTATTGCCCTTCCCTATTCACATGGACAAGGAGTTGTTTGTCTAAGAATAGGAAATGAGGAAAATAAAGGTTTTTGGTTGTTCTGTGTAGTTTTTTATGTTTATTGTGCCGTCAGGAGCGTATTAGACAGCCTGTTGGTCACAAAACACTGCATGAATATTTAGACTTAGACTTAGACTTACCATGAACGTCTGCAAGCCGCAGCCCGTCAGGGCGCCGCCATCTTGACATACAATTTTTACAGCGGATTGCATCAAATATGGCCGCAAAATTATATTTTTACGAAATAAAAGCATATTCTGTTTTAAGTTTATGAGTTGCAATATGTTTAAAACTATATTTAGACGTATTATTATGGTTTATTTTTCAGAAAATCTAGCTTCAGAACAACCTCGATGCATGCTTCCAGGCACAGCCACACATGTCATCGGTAGCAATCATGGAGCCTCTCGATTAGTTGGCCATAATGTCTTTATACATGACTCTGATTTAGTGGTACACATAATCACAGTTTGGGAAACACTGAACAAAACCATTATCAGTTGTATTAACTTTTCACTGAGCAGAAGGTAGAATTCCCATTTCTGGTGTAAAAAACACAGTATGTTTTCTAGCAGAATGAACAGAATTCACACTGACCAAGAATATACAAATGGGAGTATATTCATACCTTGAGATCCATGACAATAGATTGGACCAGAAGAAAAATGGTGGAGTGATCCTCCCAGTTAATGTAAGTGGAGGCTTTACACAGTTTGACACAAGCAATAGCAGCACTCTCCATCAGCTGCTTGCTACCACCTTGACCGGCTAAAGCTTTACGTAAACTGTCCAAAAACAACTTCTGCGAACACAACAGGAAAGACAAGAAGGCAACCATTAGCGTTTTAGTAACACTGTAGACTCGGGTGTACTTTTCATCTCTGCGATCCCTCTAACACTGTGTTCACCCAATATCACTCCCAATGTCACCTTGTTTGCCTTGCTTTCGTCCACGCTGTCTTTGGAGATGGTGTGTGTGATCTCTGGGCAGAGGATGAGGAGAATGATCTGAAGCGGCCACACTGCAGCCTTCCTCTTGGCACTCTCTGCAAAGTTGTCCACCAGGTCAAACAGCTTCTCGGCAGCTTCTGCAAAGAACAACAAACACACTAAACGACAGCCGTAATCCTGTCAAGTTTATTCTTATTCTATGTATATCAGGGAGTATAAAACAAACGCAATATAGGACAAAAAAAACTACAATGACAGTCCCGCCTCCACTCACAGTAATAAACATTGTGGATGACTGAAAAGAGGGTCTATTCCCTTCATTTAATTCTGCAATTGAACAAACACCACCAGGGGCTAGGAGCGATCTATAGAGTAAAACCTCTTGCACCCTGTTAGAAAGCTAGAGATTAATAAAACAAACACAGACATGGCAATTTACTAATGCCAGCAAAAATATCTCGTTTATTTTAATTTATTGTTTAAATTATTGACTTATTGATCATCAGCCTATTACAATTTGTCATACCTTTCTAAGGGGGTAAACTTACAAAATCAGCAGGGGATTCAATACTTGCCTGCCCCACTGTTTCTAGCATATACAGTGTATCTGGAAAGCATTCACAGTGGTTCACTTTTTGTCATTGGAGAAGTATCCCAAAATTAAAAGTTTCGTCAAAGGTACAACACACAATGCTCCATATAGACTAAATAAAACAGGTTAAATGTTTGCAAATGGATTGCAAATTTACCAAATAAGAAATATTCAAAACCTTTGCTCTATACTTTGTTGATACGCCTGTGGCAGAAAATGCAGCCTTAAGTCTTTTGAATATGATGCCACAAGCTTTAAGTCTAAACTTGACAACTTTAGGACCTTCACAGAGTTGTCCTGAGTCAACTTCTCTGATATCGAGGCTGTGAGCTGAGGATTGTTGTCCTGGTGAAGGATGAACCTTTGTGTTTGTTAAAGATCAAGAGCGCTCTGGAGCAGGTTTTCATCTAGGATGAAATTCATGCATTCATTTTTCACTCTATCCTGACTAGTCTTCCTATTTGGCCATTTTACCATACAGGCCTGATTGGTGGGTTGCTGCAGAGATGATTGTCCTTCTGGAAATGTATTCTCTCTCCACAGAGAAACACTGTAGCTATTTCAGTGTTAGTAGTTCCAATCTTCTTTCATCAACAGATGATGGAAGCCACTATACTCATTGGGACCGTCAAAACAGCAACATTTTATTCTGTACCCTTCCCAGATTTGTGCTTAAAAAGGGTCTTACTATGATTTATATATACTGAACAAAAATATAAACACAACACTTTTGTTTTTGCTCCAATTTTTCATGAGTTGAACTCAAAAATCAAAAACTTTTACTACATACACAGCATCCAAAACATGCTAGATGGGTGACATGTCCGGTGAGTATGCTGGCCATGCAACAACTGCTTCCAGGAATTGTGTACAGATCCTTGCAACATGGGGCTGTGCATTTTCATGCTGCAAATGAGGTAATGATCTCGAGTGAATGGCACAATAATGGGCCTCAGCATCTTGTCACGGTATAACAACCCCACCATGGCCACTCGATTCACAACGTTGACATCAGCAAACCGCTCTACCACACGACGCCACACACGCTGTCTGCCATCCGCCCTGAAAAGTGAAAACCGGGATTCATCCATGAAGAGAACACATCTCCAAGGTGCCAGACACCATCAAATGTGAGCATTTGCCCACTCAAGCCAGTTACGACGACCAACTGCAGTCAGGTCTAGACCCCAATGAGGATTAAAAAAACATGCATATGACCTTCCCTGAGACGGTTTCTCACAGTTTGTGCGGAAATTATTTGGTTATGTAAACCAACTGTTGCAGCAACTGTCCGGGTGGCTGGTCTCTGACGATCAATGAGGTGCACCTGCTGGATGTGGCGGTCCTGGGCTGGTGTGGTTACACGTGGTGTGCAGTTGTGAAGCCAGTTGGATGTACAGCGAAATTCTCTGAAACGCCTTTGGAGACGGCTTATGGTAGAGAAATTAACATTCAATTCACCGGCAACAGCTCTGGTGGACATTCCTGCAGTCAAGCATGCCAACTGCACGCTCCCTCAAAACTTGCGACATCTGTGGCATTGTACTGTATGATAAGACTGAACATTTCAGAGTGGCCTTTTATTGTGGGCAGCCTAAGGCACACCTGTGCAATAATCATGCTGTTTAATCAGCATCTTGATATGCCTGTGAGGTGGCATGGATTATCTTTGCAAAGAAGAAATGCTAACTAACTAAATTTTGACAGGTCTGTGAACAATGTTTAAGAAGAATAGGTCTTATGTGTATATAGTAAACGTTTTAGATCTTTGAGTTCAACTCATGAAAAATGGGTGCAAAAACAAGTGTTGAGAAAAATAAGGAACTTATTTAGACTACAACTTTGGACTATAACTGAATAAAAATGGCAGACTCACGTAAACCTCTTCGGGTATACCTCTACCGTATATAGCAAAATCCGCTGAGGTAACGAAGGCAAAATATGTCACAATCATCCAAAACTTGTTTGGAAAGAGGCAAAAGTGTTTTACTAAAATATCTCTGCCACACTTAAATTTTGGAGAGTTATGGAGATCCCAAATACATAAAAAAAACAGGTGCCAGCAGCATAATTACTCCTTTTAGACAATCCGGTCTATGAGATTTACAAATAATTCCTCTGACCTAATGCTTGGTTTGTGCACTGACATGCACTGTCAACTGTGAAACACTATAGACAACCAGGTGTGTGCCTTTCCAAATCAGGTTTAATCAACTGAATTTACAACAGGTTGACACCAATTAAGCTCTAGAAAAATTTGAGGGCTGATCAGTGGAAATCTGAAATACATTTTCAGCTTCATGGCAAAGGCTGTGACTACTTAGGTTAATGTGATTTAAGTTGTTTAATAAATACATTTGTAAGCATAACAAATATATATTTCCGTGCCATCACTTAGTAGAATTTTGAGGAAAAAATTATATTTCAGTTTGGAATAAGGCTATACAACAAAAAAGTGAAGCGCAGTAAATATCTATATCTATCTATAATTCTTTCTAATTAGAAAATTGTTTTAATTATATTACTGCCATAATTAAATAAATTATCGGTTGTTTTTACCTGCCATATCTGCTTGAGGACGTTGGTAGAGCATGGTGAATTCATCGGGATAATTCTCGACCCAGTTCCAAAATGCCTGCAATAAGTAACAAGTGAAACAATGAACAAGGAAGAGTAAGAATAAGAACAAGAGTAAGAACATCTCTGTAGATAAACAAGCGGTGCAGAAATGAATGACAATTGTGTCTCCTACTTTAGTTCCCAAACATCTTCATCTTGGCCGACATTTTCTTTAGTTGGGCTGCACGATTAATTGACATCGAATCAACATTGAAGTTTTAATTTCTGCAACAATCTAACCGCAAGAGGCTGAGGTTTTTCTTTTGTTTTCCTCCTCCGTCTTTAAAACAGAATTGTCGAGCCTTGCATCCTTGGCCTGCTGGCCAATCAAAAGTGGTTGCAAGAAAAAGCAAATGTGAATTGGCTACAGCGCACACAGTCAGTGTGCTAATAACGACTTATACTCAGGAGCGACTTATGTGTGAAATTATTAACACATTACCGTAAAATATCAAATAATATTATTTAGCTCATTCACGTAAGAGACTAGATGTATAAGATTTCATGGGATTTAGCGATTAGGAGTGACAGATTGTTTGGTAAACGTATAGCATGTTCTATATGTTAGTTATTTGAATGACTCTTACCATAATATGTTACGTTAACATACCAGGCACGTTCTCAGTTGGTTACTTATGCGTCATATATTACGTACACTTATTCAGCCTTTTGTTCACTATTCTTTATTTATTTTAAATTGCCTTTCAAATGTCTATTCTTGGTGTTGAGTTTTATCAAATAAATGTCCCCAAAAAATGCGACTTATACTCCAGTGCGACTTATATATGTTTTTTTCCTTCTTTATTATGCATTTTCGGCCGGTGCGACTTATACTCCGGAGCGACTTATACTCCGAAAAATACGGTATGCATTTAATGACTAAAATCTAAAAATCGCAAATCAAATGGCTACTGCAATTTTTGGCAGCAAAATTGCAATTAAGATTTTTCTCAAAAGTGAGAACAAATACACTTGGAATGAAAAACTTAACATTACATAACAACAGTGCGGACATAAATGGTAGTAGCCACATTGAAAAACTAAGTAAGATATTGGTGTCTCGTTTTGCTGTTAAATTAATGACTGAAACTAGGCAAAAATTAGGTAATTTTTCCGCTAACTGTCATGAGAGTGTTACGCTTAATGAACCTTTTTATACTTAAGTTTTGCAGTAACTGTTTAAGCTGAAATTAATTGAACTAACTGAGTTTGCATATTCCTCACCTCAAAAGTGCTTGAAGGAGATATTGTGCAAGTAACCAAATTTTCTAATTACACAACTCTTGCATGTAGGCTTAACTAGCAAATTGTGAATCAATTATTAATTTCTGCTCAAATTGTATCAGAATGTATGCACCTAAATAGCATGCATTCATATTGCGCAATTAAAATATTGGAATCCTTTTCACAATTTCTGTGCTCTGTATTGCTGCTGGTTTTGCTGTGATAATTATAACAATGTGTTGTGAATTGTACGTACTATTGCTGAATTCATTATTTTAGTTATAATTTTGAAGGGTGTTCTGATCAGGGCTTTATGTTGCCAGTTCCAATACTGACCGTCCAAGAGTGAGATCGACTGATAGTGATCACATGTATTAACTGGGCAGCATGGCTCAGGTGGTAGAGTGATTCTCTCCCAACCTGAAGGTTGCTGGTTTGATTTTCAGTCTCTCTGTGACCATGTCGAAATATCCTTGAGCTCATGCTGCATCATCAGTAGGTGAATGTGGAAATAGTGTCAAGGCACTTTGAGTAGTAACTTGAAGGTAGAAAAGTGCTATACAAGTAAAAAAAAAAACATTTACCATTTAGCTGTAAATACTTTATTTATGGTGAGTGGTACAGACAGTGCAACAATATCAGCACAATATCAAACTATTTCCTTATTCTCTTCTGTTACATACAATTGTTTGAGCAAAACAAAGTCAACAGTACACAATAACTAAACAAAATGAAAATGTATTATCTATTACTCTTTTAAATTATGTTTTTTTGCCCTTTAAGTCCTCCAGAGACGTTTAACCTGAATTTGTAAACATTAAGAAAAACTACAAATAATGTTTTTGTGAAAAAACTAATCTCTCTAGTATTGCCTATACACTGATACTTACCTGCGTATCGACCATACTGATATACAGTATGGATTGATCCGCCCTCTGCTTACGCAATTGTCAACAATTGTCTTGTTAATTTCCTGTTCATAGCTGGTCTCTTTCTGTCACAGTTCCATCTCGACATCTTATCGTTTACAAAGCACTTACAGTATTTCTTATGCTGTTTCAAGCTCGTTTGGCGATTAGTATTGTATGTATTTTTGTCTGCTTGCTGCTTGAGTAAAATGTTTAGCCTCGTCCTTCACCGATAATAGTACTTGTAAGAAATGCTGTTTATTTGCCGCGGTGAAGGAATATTAACATTTTTACCGCATTGTGTTTGGAGATTCAAAGTTAACTGGTAGCCCTTACAGTCAGCGGTGAAAATAAATAGTGTCAGCCAGAGGGGATCAGCTTTTGTGATCAGTATTGAAAGGCATTAACCGGCATTGGTCGATCACATACTTATTCTCGGAAATTGGGCCATCGATCGGAGCATCCCAAATAATTGTGTTTTTATTGTTTTATTTTAATTACTATTCTGTTTTACTTGCAAGTCACAAAATTCTGTAAAAATAAAAATACATATTTTTAACAAAATTTGTATGTTTTCTTTTTGTCACAGTTTCAAAAGAACGGCTCAGCACCACTATTGAATAATTTATTAACAATATCCTACCGTAAAAAAATATACTTACCTTCTCTAAACTGTTGATGACTGCCAGTTGTGCAGGCTTTTTAAGCGCTTTAAATTTGAGAACAGTTTCTAAAAAACAAAAATAAAGCAAATTTAACCAAATATAATGCAACCAGGAGCATAGTCGCGTAAATCTTTCATGCCCTTTAGTATAACCTTGTAGTAGCTTTTTCAGCTTGAAGGAGTCCACGTTTATGTACTGCATCAGCTCGATATCATGAACATCAACATTGTCCTCCAAGCACACTGTCAGCTCCTGGAGCCTGTGGAAACATAAGTTTAAAAAAAAGAAACATTTTGCAGCTTTCTGTATATGATGATAAAATGTGTAATTTTACATGAACACCCAGTAGCAGTAATAACAAACCGTAGTGAAGCCTGTTTCTGACTTTAGCCCTGATTAGCAGTATTTATCTACCAACCTTATCTCCCCTTAAAACTACCCGGCCATCCTGTGTTATGTATTATCCTTCATAAAAACAGGATAATATTCAGTAAAGGGTCAAGATGATTCAGGAACTGCCTCAAATGGAGCATTGTCTGACGAGAGTGAGAGTAATTAAAGTTAAAAGTTAAAGTTAAAGTACCAATGATTGTCACACACACACTAGGTGTGGCGAAATTATTCTCTGCATTTGACCCATCACCCTTGATCACCCCCTGGGAGGTGAGGGGAGCAGTGGGCAGCAGCGGTGGCTGCGCCCGGGAATCATTTTGGTGATTTAACCCCCAATTCCAACCCTTGATGCTGAGTGCCAAGCAGGGAGGTAATGGGTCCCATTTTTTTTTTAAAGTCTTTGGTATGACTCGGCCGGGATTTGAACTCCCAACCTACCGATCTCAGGACGGACACTCTAACCACTAGGCCACTGAGTAGGTGGCATCGGCATCGTGCATCGGTACCTGGTGGAAATGCGGCTGAAAACAGCGTTGAAGTTGTTGCAGCTAAGAGAGAAGAGAACAGCTGAGGCAGAAGTTCGGAGTTCGGTTACATGCTGATGGCCTTCTCGGTAAGTGTGGATAAAATGGCAGATCTCAGGCAAAAGCTGTTTGACCAGCATGGTCTCATCCAGGCGCAGGCTGTCCTTGGATTGCTATGAAAGAGAGACAGATGTCAGATGTGACTCAAGCACTCACAAGAAAGGAGTTTTGAGGAATTGTGTAGTTTTCATAAACTAAACCCTAATCATCAAAATTATAACAAATAAAAGCTTGACATATCTCACTTTGCATGTAATAAGTTAATATCACAAGGTACTAAATGTTACATTGTGTAATTTCCACATAATTTACCTTGTTAAATTCTAAAGAAGAAGAATATTTATTTATTTGTCATTTATTTTCAACCAAGTTATATTTTTTTGTCTATGCTACACATGTGACCTCACGTAGGCTTGTTAAGGTCATGTTACCTCTAAACTAAACTAAATTTAGGCTAACCCACCTTTTTTTTCCTCTTTCACCTTTTTTCCCCCTCTTTTTTTCCAAATAAGAATCAATTAGAGAACCGTGAAGCAACCGAATCGTTAAGCAGAATCGAAAGTGGAATCAGAACCGGAAAAATATTTTAAATTCCCATCCCTACTGACACGTGAATTGGATTACACATGCACAGATTGAGATACGCGTATAAAAATAATTTTGCTACAATAATACACGTATAAAGACATATATATATTAGGGGTGTAACGGTACACAAACATTTCGGTACGGTACGTACCTCGGTTTAGAGGTCACGGTTTGGTTCATTTTCGGTACAGTAAGAAAACAACAAAATAAAAATGTTTTGGTTATTTATTTACCAAATTTGTAAACAATGGCATAACATACATATACACACAGGGTCCATTGCCAGGGTTAATGTGGTCAACATATATAAAATAAAAACTAAATAAGATAAGGCTCAGAATGGTTTCTTAACAAAACCTTTCTACATATAAAGTGCTTTTTTTGATTGATTGAGACTTTTATTAGTAGATTGTACAGTACAGTACATATTCCATACAATTGACCACTAAATGGTAACACCTGAATAAGTTTTTCAACTTGTTTAAGTCGGGGTCCACGTTAATCAACATTAAACTGCCTCAAGTTGTTGCTCAGATTAAATAAAATGACAAAACGTTTCTTCTACATATAAAAAGTGCAACATTAAACAGTTTCAAGTCAACTTATCATGCTTATTTATTACAGCATTTGGGAAGCCTGTAGTTGATTTTTATTACCGTATTTTTCGGATTATAAATCACAGTTTTTTTCATAGTTTGGCCGGGGGTGCGACATATACTCCGGAGCGACTTATGTGTGAAATTATTAACACATTACCGTAAAATATCAAATAATATTATTTATCTCATTCGCGTACGAGACGAAGCAAATGTCCGCAATCGTCACACACACGTCAGCAATCGTCACACACGTCAACCAATAAGAATTCGGCGGGGGCGGGTCATGGCAGAAGTGCATTGTGCGTCATGGCAGAAGTGCATTGTAGGTCATGGGATGCTAACTGCTGCTACATCCGTAGCTATTAAAATTGATTATTTCAACATTGGCGGTAACTTATAAAAACTGAGAAGGGCTGAACTAAAATGGCACCGAAAAGGAAATCATATACTGCATATTACAAGCCGGACGTAGTGAAATATGCAGCAGAAAACGGCGATCGAGCAGCAGAAAGAAAGGAAACGGCGCATACCAGAGGCAACATCGGGGAGGAAGATGTCATCGGATTTAGCGATCGGGAGTGACAGATTGTTTGGTAAACGTATAGCATGTTCTATATGTTATAGTTATTTGAATGACTCTTGCCATGATGTGTTGCATTAACATACCAGGCACGTTCTCAGTTGGTTATTTGTGCGTCATATGGCGTACACTTATTCAGCCTGTTGTTCGCTATTCTTTATTTATTTTAAATTTCCTTTCAAATGTCTATTCTTGGTGTTGGATTTTATCAAATAAATTTCCCCCAAAAATGCGACTTATATGTGTTTCTTTCCTTCTTTATTATGCATTTTCAGCCGGTGCGACGGATACTCCGGAGCGACTTATAGTCCGAAAAATACGGTATGTAAATGTTATATTTTTATCAACACGTGAGAGCAGGGACCCTACCATTCAAAACTAGGCTGCTCCATTACTAATGATTAATGTAACTATAGCTGAAAAAATAGTACAATAGCAATAGGAGAGACTATTCATCCCTGAACACCATGGAGTTCATGTAGGCTTAATGATGCAGTTACATTATTATATCGACTATGAGAGACAGCTTCAGGAAACTCTTCATTTAACATGATGTCCTTTTTTGCTGCTTCAACACAGCTCAATCAACACAGAAAAAGGTAAAGTGAAATAACAGACAGACAGGGCTTTGCTGTCCGTAACACACACACACACAGACACACACACACGCACACGCCGCAAAATGAGCTAACGTTACGCTAAAAGCGAATCAGCCTTCACCTCAAACCAGGACTGCGAGCGAGCTGAGCTGCAGTTTATAGTTCTAGAACGTCAACGGGCTCATAGTGATGTTACTAGTAGTTGACTGGGAGGTGTTTATTATAATTTGGGGAGAGTCCGCTGCATTATGCTTACCTGCTCATCACGACGAGCACTGACTCCATGCGCTCTGAATACGCACTGCTGATTGGCTGTTACCGCTCTGAATACGCACTGCTGATTGGCTGTTACCGCTTTGTGTGTAACCAATCAGATGGTTGTGTGGGTGGGACAATGCTGGGTGCTGCGGAGTGCTGACAAAGACATGGGCAGTAGAAGTATTGCAGCTTGTTAAGACTTTAGCTTTGGCGGCTATTTAATATGTTTGTGTGGAAACTCGTTCGGTACACCTCCGAACCGAACCGAAACCCCCATACCGAAACGGTTCAATACAAATACACGTACCGTTACACCCCTAATATATATATACATATGTGTGTATACTGTATATAGCTCTATTTAAGACTTTTTAATGGCCAGCAGGGACCCTAGTGGATGATTGAGAGCATATATAGAAATACTATATGTATATTATTAAATTGGATTATATCCATAAACTAACAGGCAAAATAAAAGACAAAAGAAGAAAGGAAGACCTCACCCCAGCCAGGCACTTCTCCAATGTGTCCAGGATGATGAGCTGTGAGAGGTAGAGGTTTTTCTCAGATGCTTCCCCAAATATACGCTACGTTATGGAGACAAAAGCAGTTAGTAATTAGAGCAGTGGATCTCAAACTTTTTTCAGTATAAAATCAACATTTTAGACAACTCCACCAAATCGCAGAAAAGCAGGAAGAAACACCTAACTCACAGTATTTTTTTACTACATGTAATTAATTACCCGGGAAAGTAATTAATGTTGGACTTAAAAAAATAACAACTTAAAATGTCATATGCAGTTGAGAGAAGTTTCATATGACAGCAGCGTGTGCGTGCATGTGTTTACCTTTAAAAGGCAGTGTCTGTTGCCAAGCGACGTGTGACATCAGCGAGAGTTTCACTATATTTGTTTGCTTTAGTAGTTAGCACTGCAGTGGCTGTATTGTTGAATCTTTTTACCGGCTTGCGTTACCTCTGGTTAATAAAAAGGAGCCTATTCTCACCCACGGCAGACGCTGGAGCTACGATGCTGGAACGTCAGCTGTGCGCTAAGGCGAATGTGGTGGGGGGATGCTGTCCGTAATGCACGGTAGACCCTTCCCGCCCGCCAGGCCTCTCCTCAGCAACGGTACCTGCTGGGTACCTGGGCGGCGGCACTTAGGTAAACATTTAAATAAACATCCAGATCTACGATAAACGTGGATGCATATGCAAAAGTGCAATATATTTATCTGTACAGTAATCTATTTATTTATATCTGCACCTTATTGATTTTTTATCCTGCACTACCATGAGCTAATGCAACGAAATCGTCCTTCTTATCTGTACTGTACAATTCAAATTTGAATGACATAAAAAGGAAGTCAAAGTCTAAGATCTGCACAAAGATTTTAAAGAGCGACAGGTAATGAAATTAACTAGCTCTCCTGTTATGTACATAAAGGTTTGTAGACCTGCACACAGCTGGTTGGCTTGTTACCAAATATTAGCGCAGTCAAAACCGCCCATGTAGCGTAAACTATTGCAAATGAAATGACTGAATTCTTAAACAAATTCCTAGAATTTGTGTTATCTTTAACAATGTGTGTTTTACTTAGTATTGTTTTTATTGTTTACTAATTATTGTATTTGCTTTAAAGCAAAGACCAAGTGTAGCAACCATAAATCATGACGCATTTAATACAATGTCAATCAAGCTTTCTATTCTATCCTAATCCTAGATTATGGCAGGCTATGTGTAATATGTACAATTGTAAATTGTTCTTGGAGCTCTTTAAGAAAACCCCAATGTGTTTGATGCCTTTTAATTTTTTTCTTTTTTTTTGAGTGCAATAATAAACCTATGTTTAATGTATCGTAAGATTTTCTGTTAAAGTGAAGCCAATAATTAATTTTTTTGTGGTACCCTTTATTTTCAAAAGTATCGATATATGTTTTGGTACCAGTATCAAAATGTTGGTAGCGGGACAACCCTAATACTTAAGGTGCAAAGGAAAATCAATTGTAAATTTACTTCATGCCATGTATGCATTTAACATGAGTAGAATGGCAGTTGGTTGACAGTTAGCTAACACTTAACAAATAAATGCTAGCACAAAGTGAAGAAAGCACTAGGTGTTCAGAATAAACTGAATATTAAGATTTGTAAGATTTATTTGTAAGATTTATAAGATTTGAATCTTTGATAAATGAGGAATAGGGAACAATTCTCCATTCATTTCAATGGGACTTTTTGTGCACAAAAATGTGGAATTTCATTGAATGTGAGATTAGAACTACCATATGTCCTGAATAAACTTGCATAATGTGGAAGGAGTTAGTGGTCAAATAAACCTGGGATTAATAAAAAAAATGTGGTGCAGAAGACTTTGGGATGTAACAATATGAACATTTCATATGGTGGTTATCGTTATTATTATCGCGGTATTGTTGAATGTACAAATAAAGCACTTATACACACACTGAAATCTTTTGACCAAATTATTTAATAGAATAACAAAAAAATAAACTGTTGGAAAACCCACTATTTGGCATAGTTTGTGTTTCTTATGCTTCACTGATAGGGTTTTAGTCTTAGTATTTTTCATGTGTTTTAATGGCTAAGTTTTTATTGTTTTAAATATCAATTTGTACTGTAACACTTAAATATTTATTTAAATGAAAAGTTTGTAACAAAATCTATTTTTATCTATTATTTCTGGCGGGCGTTGTGGAATCTTACTCTGTTCAGCGGTCTTTGAACGCATAGTAAAAACACCTCCATTTTGTATGCCTCTGAGTATAGAACATTGACTCTGGTTTAGGAGAGCACAGCTTGTATGTTCAATGTGCACAATTAAATAGCCACGTTGTATTTTTAAAGTATTTTTAAAGTATTCTGCCAGGATTTTACCTGTTCGGTTTATGTGGGATTAGATTTTCCTCCATTCCAGAGGATAATATAACTAGGGATGTAACAATAAACGGTAATAATGATAACTGCGATAAAACTCCAGAAAGTTAGTATTATCGTTTTAATTAACATCTTAGAAAAACCGTGATTGATACCTGACCTTTGTTAAGACTAACACAGTCTGCTTAAACTAATATTGCACAATAATATAGGTTTTCATCTTTTTATTGAACACAACAGGTAAACATTCACAGTGCAGGGTGGAAAACTTTATGTGAACTCTTGGATTTAATAACTGGTTGACCCTTTTTGGCAGCAATAACCTCAACCAATAGTCTCCTGTAGCTGCAGATCAGACCTGCACAACGAATTTTGGACCATTCCTCTTCACAAAACTGTTTCAGTGCAGCAATATTCTTAGGATGTCTGGTTTGAATCGCTCTCTAGAGGTCATGCCACAGCATCTCAATCGGATTGTGGTCAGGACTCTGACTGGGCCACTCCAGAAGGCATATTTTTTTCTGCTGAAGCCTTTCTTTTGTTGATTTACTTCTATGCTTGGGGTCGTTGTCCTGTTGCATTACCCATCCTCTGTTGAACTTCAGTTGGCGGACAGATGGTCTTAAGTTTTCCTGCAAAATGTCTAAAACTAAACTTGGGCATTCATTTTTCTATTGATGAAAGCAATCCGTCCAGGCCCTGAGGCAGCAAAGCAGGCCCAAACCATGATGCCACTTCCACCATATTTCTCAGTTGGGATGAGGGTTTGTTGTTGGTGTGCTGTGCCTTTTTTCCTCCGCATAAAGCATTGTGTGTTCCTTCCAAACAACTCAATTTTGTTTTCATCTGTCCACAGTATATTTTGCCAAGTGCTCTTTTGCAAAATTAACCGTGCAGCAATGTTTTTTTTGGACAGCAGTGGCTTTCTCCGTGGTGTCCTCCCATGAACTCTTGTTCAATGTTTTACGTATTGTAGATGCATCAACAATAATGTCGGCACGTGCCAGAGATTTCTGTAAGTCTCTAGCTGACACTCCAGGAAGCTTCTTCAACTCACTGAGCATTCTGCGCTGAGCTCTCCCAGTGATCTTTACAGGTCGCTCACGCCTAGAGAGAGCAGCAACAGTGCTGAACTTTCTGCATTTGTAGACAGTCTGTCTTACCGTGGAAACATGGACATCAAGGCTTTTAGAAATACTTTTGTAACCCTTTCCAGCTTTATGCAAGATAACAATTCTCAAACTTAGATCTTCTGTGAGCTCTTTTGTGCGAGGCATGGTTCACATCAAGCAATGTTTCTTGAGAACAGCACACTTATCACAGGTGTGTTTTTTATAGGGCAGGGGCAGCTTTAACCAACACATACGATCTCGTCACATTGATTAGACTCCATGTTGTCTGAGTTCTGGCTCCAATCAGCTCTTGGAGAAGTCATTAGCCGAGAGGTTCACATACTTTTTCCACCCTGCCCTGTGAATGTTTACATGTTGTGTTCAATAAAAAGATGAAAACCTATAATTTTTTGTGCGGTATTAGTTTAAGCAGACTGTTTGTCTATTGTTGTGGCTTCGATGAAGATCAAAACACATTTTATGACCAATTTATGCACAAATCCAAGTAATCCCAAAGAGTTCACATACTTTTTCTTGCAACTGTATTTCTGATTGATTACAAAGCTTTAAAGAGCTTGTCACAGAAGTAAACGAGGTAGAAGTTGAACTTTCACATACTCTTAATATTCAACTATTATAATTATTCATTATAATATGTAAACACGCGCACACGCACGGTTACTTTGCATGTAGTCCGCTTTCGGCCTGCGCCATTTTTTTTTAGCCCCCCCCAGTCAAAAAGTTTGGACAGCCCTGAACTAGTTGCTGTTGCCTTTTCAACCTGCCTAGCTTTAAATTAAAACATACTACAACACATGTCACCATAAACCGACCTATTTGTAATAGAAAAATGTAAGGAGACAAAAGCCGTCAGCCATGTATACCAACGTTGACTTAAGCGGACAATTTTTAGTAATAATAAGAACACAGTGAACCATTTTGAGTTGGTCGACCGACAGACAGTTTGTTGCCAAACGGGACCAATTGTGTACTGTTGAATACTTTTCCTGTGTGTTATTTTCTCCTAGGTGTTGACATCACCCTCGGACAGCCTATCTGTACTTTTCTTACTGATGAGTAGGCAACACTGGGCACCTGAATATTTAATCCACATCCTATTCCGTTTTAGCATAGCAAGCATAGCATGTTGAGTGTAGATTGAGGAGAGCAAAAATACAATTACTGCCAATCAGGCTACAGCATAAATAAAGTAAAACTTACCATGTTATTGACATTTTTAAGGATGGTAGTGAGGCCGCTAATGACGAGTGAAAACTTGTATTTTGAGATGTTGATCAGACATTCTTTGTTGTGCTCCGTGCTGATTTTCGTGTGAGTGTTCTGGTGTCCAACTTTGATCGGAAGCTAGAGGAAAAGACAAGAAAGACAGAACAATTCAAATCAATCACAGTTTTATTGTTTGAGCTTTTAACATATTTTGCAACCAGCTTTTGGACTTGCACATCAAACAGGTCATTTTAGAAAACTGGTCCTATTTAATGTGAAACGCACACAACCAGCACTTAAATTTAGTCACACCCACCAGGTGCATCCAGTTTGATTTGATAAAAAAATACAAATATACCACATGACATGAAATTAATAGATTGAGCCGAACCACAGACAGAAATGGTCACGACTTGTACGTGCAGTGTTGGCCTAAAAAAAACATTGTTAAAAATGTATTTTTAAAATTTTGTTGACAGAAACCACAGAATGTTAATCCATTTAAAATAAGAGACCAACCCAATTCCAGCTTTACAATACTTTGTAATAAAACACTTCCCATCCAACTTGATGGAGCTTGAGAGGTGCTGCAAAGAGGAATGGGAAAAACTGCCCAAAGTAGGTGTGCCAAGTTCGTGGCATCTTATTCTAAAATACTTGAGGCTGTAATTGCTGCCAAAAGTGCATCCAAAAAGTATTGAGCAAAGGCTGTGAATATGTATGTACATGTGATTTTTTTATTTTTAATACATTTCAAAAAGCTCTAAAAAAACAAACAAAACAAAAACACGTTTTTACCTTTGTCTTTATGGGGTATTGTGTGTAAAATTTTAAGGACAAAAAATAATTTGTTCCATTTTAGAATAAGGCTGTAACATAACAAAATGTTGAAAAATACTTTCCGAATGCACTGTATGAGTTCTTATCTCTTACATAAGGATTGTAAATGATAATTCCCCCCAAAAATGAAGTTACCCTTTAAGCCACAAAAAGTCTTCGATCAAGAAGCTTGTTGTTTATGCAGTACTGCAGCATTTTCATAAAAAGCTGATTGGAAAGAAAAGGGGCACTACCAAAAAAGATAACAGCAGCCTTTAGAGGATTATCAAGTTAATTCCACTCAAAAATCTGGGTAAGCTTTGCAAGAAATGAACTGAGGCTGGAGTCTGGGCGTCAAGAACCATTTCGCACGGACCGATACTAGTCAATATGGACCACAAATGTCCAGTTACCCGTGTCTAGAGGTGCCACAATTAGTAGACGTAGTCGTTAAAAATTGGCAAATAGACAGTGATGTCGTCGCTCGTATTTTTACGGGTGGAAACGAGCGTGCACGAGTCAGCATGATCGACAACCAACACGAAGATAAAAATGGCTGAAGCCACTTGAACAGAACCGTGGGCAAAAATATCAAAAGTATGGGAACATTTCACCCTAAACATGCCAGACACAAATAACTCAGACCTTGCTTTCAATGGCAGAACGTCTGGAATCCCGGGAGCATTTAAACCTGGGGCATGCTTTAGATCAGGAGGATGCAGCTTTGGACTCCCCTCAGTAAGCTAGTTAGCTTGCTACCTAGCTAGTTAACGAAGGAGAGAGTTGTGGGAAAAATAGCTTTAGCTATCATTTTAGCCACATACAGGTCTATATATCTGTATGTGGCTTTCTAAACATAATTATCCAAGCACTTTCTTTATGAGGAAGCTAAATAGCTTTAATCTTGTATTGTTGTTTTTATTGCTGCTATATTGACTGTCCTTTGTTTACATAAAACATTTATACTAATTTATACTACAAATGAACAAAGTTTAGTAGTTATTTGTATTTTTGTAGCAGCTACATGAGCAGCATAGTTCCTATTTCTGAATGAAGTAGTCATCTTTATAGTCTTAATTGCCAGTTAGCACATGCCTAAAACTATGGCTGCAACTAACAACTAATTTGATAATCGATTAATCTGTCGATTATTACTTTGATTAATCGATTAATAATCGGATACAAGAGACAAACTACATTTCTATCCTTTCCAGTATTTTATTGAAAAAAACAGCATACTGGCACCATGTTCTTTCAACTTGCCAAATAAAACAAGCCAAATGTTACAAAAATGTTTTTTTATAAAGTAAAATGAATCGCCAACTATTTTTTATAATCGATTTTAATCGATTAGTTGTTGCAGCCCTACCTAAAACTATCTCAAGCTGTATTTAAAAGTCAATTGCTAAATAAGAGCTACTAAATAAGTGTACGCTTCATCATATGATTAGTTGACTAATCGTTAAAGGGTTCATATCATAATGTTTACAGACCACCTTCAAGCCGCTTTATGACTCTCTCTTCGGTATGGGCCATTTTATTAACATGCCTCCACTTCGACTGTGTCTTTCCCCTCACTCAGCCATGTTGTAGCTTTTAGCGATTCCATATAGATGGGACTGACAGATATAAAAGTTAGAAGTTACTATACGCTACTATGTATAAGAAATGGCACCAGCTGAAGAAGCATGTGCAGGTATTCGATATATATCTCGATATATTTTTCAGTGAAAATATACATATAAAGACATTCATTTTTGAGCGATATTCACTGAAATTGAAGTGAATGACAACTGTACTGTAAGCAGTCAGTGGCACTTTTATTAACCCAGTTAGTCAAGATGGTTATTTACAGCACAGAAAATAAACTGCTTAAGTAATACAGAATGACATAACATAAATAAAATTTAAAAATATTATTTCTACATAAATTAAATAACATGGCTGTGCAAATAATACAACATGTATCAAACTCAGATTAAAAAAACATTTGCAGGCAGGCAGGCACTTTTTAATTCCCAGTTGACGATGTAATGGACACGCGCGTACAGTTCTGTGGTCCTACTAGAAGTGGTCTGCGCCAAGTAAGTGACTTTACTTCATTGTGCGGCTATGATCCTCCTCATTTCGTCGTACATTTCGCTTGAAAAATGTATTTTCTCATCTCCGACTCTCGTCGTCATTTGGGATGTCTGTTGTGAATTCACTTCCTGGTTCCATGACCAGCTCTATCTTGCCTCTGATTGGCCTGTCCCTAATGTTTAGCCCTAATTTTAACTAGAGATGTCCGATAATGGCTTTTTTGCCGATATCCGATATTCCGATATTGTCCAGCTCTTAATTACCGATTCCGATATCAACCGATACCGATATATACAGTCGTGGAATTAACACATTATTATGCCTTATTTTGTTGTGATGCCCCGCTGGATGCAATGTAACAAGGTTTTCCAAAATAAATCAATCTTAAGTTATGGAAAAAAAGGCCAACATGGCACTGCCATATTTATTACTGAAGTCACAAAGTGCATTATTTTTTTTAACATGCCCTCAAAACAGCAGCTTGGAATTTGGGACATGCTCTCCCCGAGAGAGCATGAGGATGTTGAGGTGGGCGGGGTTGGGGGGGGGGGGGGGGGTGTATATTGTAGCGTCCCGGAAGAGTTAGTGCTGCAAGGGGTTCTGGGTATTTGTTCTGTTGTGTTACGGTGCGGATGTTCTCCCGAAATGTGTTTGTCATTCTTGTTTGGTGTGGGTTCACAGTGTGACACATATTTGTAACAGTGTTAAAATTGTTTATACGGCCACCCTCAGTGTGACCTGTATGGCTGTTGACCAAGTATGCCTTGCATCCACTTGTGTGTGTGAAAATCCGTAGGTATTATGTGATTGGGCCGGCACGCACAGGCAGTGCCTTTAAGGTTTATTGGCGCTCAGTACTTCTCCCAAAGTCCGTGGACCACTCCGTACAGCGGCGTTTTAAAAAGTCATACATTTTACTTTTTGAAACCGATACCGATAATTTCCAATATTACATTTTAAAGCATTTATCGGCCGATAATATCGGCAGCCCGATATTATCGGACATCTCTACTCTTAACTAATCGTGACTCATCACAGTAAACCAACCAATCATCCTTCCATCAAACCATTTTCTACATGGGTGTTCTTATACGTAAACCAACCAATCATTGATCTATGTTGTCCTCTGCCCGTGGATTTGCACTAGTCCAGTTCTCTTTCTCTTCTCGCTCTCGCTTCTTTTGTAGCATGTAGCTTAGCTAACAGCTACATGGGTCTAAAAATAGCTAAACTACGGAAATCGCTAGTTTCCAGAGCGTGGTGCACGCTGCTACTCACTGCTCCCTAGTGTGTGACCATCGTTGGGACTTTAAAAAGTGGCGAAGCTACTGCCAATCTACTGGGAAATGTAGTTAAGCTACATAGCTGGTGGTGTCACTGCTGGTAGCAAAGTCAGGCTCCATATTTGCTTGTGTGTTGACGACAAGCACCGCTTGGAAGGGGGAAGGGGAGGGGTTTAATAGCCCATGGAGTATTGCGGGAGAGCACAAGGAACACAACAAATAAGCGGCGTTTGGTCATTTAAACGTGAAAAAAATTATATCGATATTTTCTTAATTCATATCGTGTTTAAAAATATATTGATAAATATATTGATAAATCTTACAAACTCAATATATCGCCCAGCCCAAGGTTAACGGTATAGTGATAATTTGCGATAAAACTCCAGACTACGTTTTTAATTACTGAAATCTCTTCATTTTTGTACTGCAGTTTAAGCCCCACGAAGTCAGGCGCATGCGCCCCAGCGTTGTTAGGCTTTATAATCATAGCGGACTAACGACACAAATTTTGGTGCGGTGGAATCCCCTTGGAGTAAACAGAGCCAAGCACACGCTTTGACGTTAGGTAACATTAAATGGAATAATGACGATCCTTAGTAGAAGTTGTCAAGAAAAGCTGCCATTAATATTTATCACACACATATAAGTGAATGAAGGGCATACTTAGTCAACAGCCATACATGTCACACTAAGGGTGGCTGTATAAACAACGCCAACACTGTCATAAATCTGTGCCATATAGTGAGACCACACTAAACAACAATGACAAACACATTTCGGGAGAATATTTTCACCACAACACAACATAAACACAACAGAACAAATTCCCAGAATTCCTTGCAGCACCAACTCTTCCGGGACGCTACAGTCATTTTCCCTCGCTTCCCGCCGTGCGTTTAAGAGCGCATTGCTGTTAGATGGAGACAGGTGTGGACAATATTGGAGACAGACGCACTTGTCCACACACTAAAAGTAAACTGTGAAGGAGAAAAACTATATGATGTTGCTTTTATTTTGACAATACAGCATCCATCAGCTGCTGTGACAAACATGCTGTGTCGTGAACATTGTCACAACTTGTTTAAAAAGTCTTTAGTTGGTCTACTGGGATGTTCACTCCTTTATTTAACTGCAAACTGTATCAATGTTCAACTAACATCAATACTAGTTCAAATGTTTTGTCATCTCATCCAATGAACACAGGCTGTTAAAGGGGTACATTATCACAATTTCAGAAGGGTTAAAACCATTAAAAATCAGTTCCCAGTGGCTTATTTTATTTTTCAGAGTTTTTTTCAAAATTTTAACCATCACGCAATATCCCTAAAAAAAGCTTCAAAGTGCCTGATTTTAACCATCGTGATATACACCCGACCATTTTCCTATGACGTCACACAGTGATGCCAATACAAACAAACATGGCGCATAGAACAGCAAGGTATAGCGACATTAGCTCGGATTCAGACTCGGATTTCAGCGGCTTAAGCGATTCAACAGATTACGCATGTATTGAAACGGATGGTTGTAGTGTGGAGGCAGGTAGCGAAAACGAAATTGAAGAAGAAACTGAAGCTATTGAGCCATATCGGTTTGAACCGTATGCAAGCGAAACCGACGAAAACGACACGACAGCCAGCGACACGGGAGAAAGCGAGGACGAATTCGGCGATCGCCTTCTAACCAACGATTGGTATGTGTTTGTTTGGCATTAAAGGAAACTAACAACTATGAACTAGGTTTACAGCATATGAAATACATTTGGCAACAACATGCACTTTGAGAGTGCAGACAGCCCATTTCAGGCGCGCTAAGAACATATATTTTTCCACGATTACAGCACTCAGGTTAACCATACCTAAATAGACACAAAATACTGCATTACACAAGACTACCCGAATGTACTCGAATGATTGAAAAAAATAAATGTTTTTAAGCTAAATTATTGGTGAACACAGTTTATGTATAATAATTTACGTAAAACCGCGAGTAATGAATAAAGTTTTCATCAATTAATATATTCTGTGGACATACCCTCATCCGCTCTCTTTTCCTGAAAGCTGATCTGTCCAGTTTTGGAGTTGATGTCAGCATCTGCTTTGAGTGTCGCAGGATATCCACACATTCTTGCCATCTCTGTCGTAGCATAGCTTTCGTCGGTAAAGTGTGCGGAACAAACGACTGACCACTTCGTCGGCTTTCCCCACAGCCTCGTATTTTGAACAAATTTCGTCCAATTTCTTGCCACTTTCGCATCTTTGGGCCACTGGTGCAACTTGAATCCGTCCCTGTTCGTGTTGTTACACCCTCCGACAACACACCGACGAAAGTGAGAAAATGGCGGATTGCTTCCCGATGTGACGTCACGTTGTGACGTCATCGCTCCGAGAGCGAATAATAGAAAGGCGTTTAATTCTCCAAAATTCACCCATTTAGAGTTTGGAAATCGGTTAAAAAAAGATATGGGTTTTTTTCTGCAACATCAAGGTATATATTGACGCTTACATAGGTCTGGTGATAATGTTCCCCTTTAAGATTGTGTATTTGATGTGAGAGGTGTCAATACTGTTTGGTTTTGTTGTTGGCCAAACTGTTGTACTGAACCACAAGGGGGCGTTGGAGAAGAACACCTTGTTTATTAGACTTTATCTTCATCAGCTAAACTGCTTTATGTTTTATTTTGATATCAAAAAGTAAACACCATGTTTTTTCATTTCACAAAAGGTATTACTTTAAAAACCATTTGACACATCATTTTGTTAATGTTTTATTGTGTATAGTTCATTACTATACGACAAATTTCTGCTCAAACTCTTAATGGATCTGTCCCGATACAGCATCTACATGTACATATAAATAAATGTACATAACTTAAAAAATAAATAATAATAAGAATGCTTCCCTTCATAAAAATGTAAAAAACGAGATACGGGTATCATGAAATGACAAAAGGCTGACAAGTTGATATCAATTATAATATAATTGTTTTTTTTTTAATAAACTAAATTATATATATATATATATATATATATATATATATATATATATATATATATATATATATATATATATATATACACACACAAACTCCATTTCCATATGAGTTGGGAAATTGTGTTAGATGTAAATATAAACGGAATACAATGATTTGCAAATAATTTTCAACCCATATTCAGTTGAATATGCTACAAAGATAACATATTTGATGTTCAAACTGATACAAAAAATTTTTTTTTCGCAAATAATCATTAACTTTAGAATTTGATGCCAGCAACACGTGACAAAGAAGTTGGGAAAGGTGGCAATAAATACCGATAAAGTTGAGGAATGCTCATCAAACACTTATTTGGAACATCCCACAGGTGTGCAGGCTAATTGGGAACAGGTGGGTGCCATGATTGGGTATAAAAACAGCTTCCCAAAAAATGCTCAGTCTTTCACAAGAAAGGATGGGGCGAGGTACACCCCTTTGTCCACAACTGCGTGAGCAAATAGTCAAACAGTGTAAAAACAACGTTTCTCAAAGTGCAATTGCAAGAAATTTAGGGATTTCAACATCTACGCTCCATAATATCATCAAAAGGTTCAGAGAATCTGGAGAAATCACTCCACGTAAGCGACATGGCCGGAAGCCAACATTGAATGACTGTGACCTTCGATCCCTCAGACAGCACTGTATCAAAAACCGACATCAATCTCTAAAGGATATCACCACATGGGCTCAGGAACACTTCAGAAAACCACTATCAATAAATACAGTTCGTCGCTACATCTGTAAGTGCAAGTTAAAGCTCTACTATGCAAAGCGAAAGCCATTTATCAACATCATCCAGAAACACCGCCGGCTTCTCTGGGCCCGAGATCATCTAAGATGGACTCATGCAAAGTGGAAAAGTGTTCTGTGGTCTGACAAGTCCACATTTCAAATTGTTTTTGGAAATATTTGACATCGTGTCATCCGGACCAAAGGGGAAGCGAACCATCCAGACTGTTATCGACGCAAAGTTCAAAAGCCAGCATCTGTGATGGTATGGGGGTGCATTAGTGCCCAAGGCATGGGTAACTTACACATCTGTGAAGGCACCATTAATGCTGAAAGGTACATACAGGTTTTGGAACAACATATGCTGCCATCTCAGCGCCGTCTTTTTCATGGACGCCCCTGCTTATTTCAGCAAGACAATGCCAAGCCACATTCAGCACGTGTTACAACAGCGTGGCTTCATAAAAAAAGAGTGCGGGTACTTTCCTGGTCCGCCTGCAGTCCAGACCTGTCTCCCATCGAAAATGTGTAGCGCATTATGAAGCGTAAAATACGACAGCGGAGACCCCAGACTGTTGAACGACTGAAGCTCTACATAAAACAAGAATGGGAAAGAATTCCACTTTCAAAGCTTCAACAATTAGTTTCCTCAGTTCCCAATAGTTTATTGAGTGTTGTTAAAAAAAAAAGGTGATGTAACACAGTGGTGAACATGCCCTTTCCCAACTACTTTGGCACGTGTTGCAGCCATGAAATTCTATGTTAATTATTATTTGCACAAAAAAAATACAGTTTATGAGTTTGAACATCAAATATCTTGTCTTTGTAGTGCATTCAATTGAATTATGAGTTGAAAAGGATTTGCAAATCATTGTATTCCGTTTATATTTACATCTAACACAATTTCCCAACTCATATGGAAACAAGTTTGTAATAAATACACATCGGCTGGGCCGATAAAACACTATCACGATAAGACACAATCGATACCAATGTAAAATGCGTTCGATAAAATATTCAATAAATATTTTTATTTTTTGTTGTGAAGAAACAAGAAATTATGAAGAAAGATTTGTTTCACCAAGTCACTTTGGGAACCCAGCAAACAGGAAATAGGAATTATCACTGAGCAATGGGAGGGACACAATAACAGCCAATCAGTTAACAATATTCACTGAGCAATGGGAGGGACACCCTAACAGCCAATCACGTAACAGTATCAACTACCGAGTGTTAGACCTTTCCTGCTGTTCGGCTCCTCGACTGTCGTCGAGGATGACAGGGGAGGTTGCCTCCATGGCCGATGTTTCTGTCTGGGCTAACACCCTTCACTTTACCCGGGTCTGCTAAGCCCCGCTTTCGGGTTGGAATGACAAGGCCGTCGATTTGTGACAATTTGGTTGCTTTCTTCTTATTTCTGCTGGACACAACCGGACAAATTCGCTACTCTACTACTACTACTGCTGCTGCTGCACTCTGCTGCTTAATTAATTTTAATATGTTAGCCATGCTTATCATGCTACCTGGCTACCAGACACTCTCTCCAATGATAATAGCAACCTTGGTAGTTGTTTTACTGTATTTATTGTCAGGCTTCAATAAGTCATAAAAAGTATCAATAATTATCGATGTCGATCAAATATAAAAAACGTATATTGTAATATAGTTATATAGTCCAGCCCCAGCAAAACCACACACAACAAGAGGAAGAAAGAAAGAAGGAATGCCAGGAAAGAAGGACTAAAACTGGAATTCCCGGAAAAAATTGAAGTTCTGACAAGTTCTTGTTAGCAGAAGCAATCAGAACTTCAAGGAGAGTGGGGGTGTCTGAGCATCGCAGCTTAGCAGAAAGGAGAACTGGTTAGTACCACTAAATAACCCTCTACTTAGCACCATTTTTAATACTAAATACTGATATAAAATGTGTATATATTGTATCTGCTGATGTATTTCTGTTGTACCCGTAGTTGGAAAAAAAATAAACAAAATTGTCCGATACTGATATTAATTACATGAAAATGTCAAAAATTGGAGGCGATAATCAGTCCGGTTGATAGTCGGTCAAAGCCTAGTAAAAACATCACAAACTGGGCAAATTCCAAATAGCTCGTTTGGAGGAAGTATAAAGGAAGGCGAGATTGTTTTATAAATATTTACGCCAGGGGTGGGCAATTAATTTTTACCGGGGGCCGCATGAGCAACCCGAGCACTGCTGGAGGGCCACACCGACAATATTTCAATTAAATTTTGCTCTAATCATTTTTGATATACCGTAAGATAAATAATAATAATAATAATATTTTCATTTAACCTAACTTACCTTTATACAAAAGCAGATGGCTTTTGATGGTTTTATTTTTAACACTTTCTTACACAACACTTCCTGGTGTATATTACAATGCAAAAACTTTAATTTCTGTGAACTTTATCCTGCATCCTCTTTGTTGTGAACGTACCACGCCTGTAAGGTGATTGGCGAAGAAGGAGGAAGCGTTGCTGTTGCGGAAATGAGGAGTGAGGATAGACGTGCGTGTGGAAAGAACGAGATAAGTTGAGCTGTGTTAGTATAGGTTGCTCAATAAAAGTTTAAAAAGAGCGTCAGACTTGGTGTGCGCTTCTTCTGGACGCTACAATTGCCTCCCAGTTCGCCTTGCCATCAAACCTGGGAGTCTTCATCGAGGGCAGAATTCCCCCATGCCAAGCAGCGTGCGCTGCACCTGTAGACGCTGCCTCGCTCTTTCCTCCCTCTCTCTCTCTCTCTCTCTTTGCGACGAGCTCACGTCCGGGATTCACACAGACATCTGCAGTCGTTGTCGGCACCTTAAGTCCCAACTCAATGTCCTTCCCCTCCCGTTCCATCTTGACAAAGTCGCCAGGAAACATTGTGGCACGTACCTCCCGATGACGTAGCAGGCTGAGCACACAAGCAGTGCAGTATGCGCACACAAGCAGCGGCAGTATGCGCAAAGTTTTACTTCTGACACCAATTGTAACATCCAGAAGAAGTGCACACCAAGTCTGACGCTCTTTTTAAACTTTTATTGAGCAACCTATACTAACACAGCTCAACTTATCTCGTTCCTTCCACACGCACGTCTATCCTCACTCCTCATTTCGGCAACTCAAGAACACAACATCAACTTCAGCAGGTCGTTACACTATATTCTTTAAACACAGCAACATGTGTACCACACATTAAGCACACGGCTTTACCTTTAATTTCTGTAAAGAAATACTTGGCAGTCCATGTCTTCTTGAAAACACGCCATTCGTCATCAACTTTTCTTTTTTTAGCGTCTCGGGGATAACCGGGCATCACTTGTCGCTGTGCACCTTCACTCACAGGTTACACACGGACATACGCCCATAAATAACACTTTTCAAAATAAAAGCAGCACAGTTGTATTGCACGCACGACATAGATGTTTTTTAAAATGTATTTTGTAATTTGTGATTGCCGCTGTTCACATTCACTCACAATCGCGCACGAGCATATGTCCACACGGAAGTAATACAAATAACGCTTTTCAAAACAAAAGCAGCACCGTTGTATTGCACACTCGAGATAGATACTTTTTAAAATGTATTTTGTAATTTATGATTGGCCTTACGCGGGCCGGACAGGGACGTACAAAGGGCCGGATGTGGCCCGCGGGCCGCAGAATGCCCAGGTCTGATCTACGCCATCCCTCCATGGTTTGATTTAAGATTTTCTGGACTTATGCAGATCCCAAATACAAAATCTATAATCTAAAAACAATCTACCCCGAGATTGCTTCTTTTTGTGGGCAAGCTAAATAGAGGTGCTGATTTCGTGTTCCAGCAGGACATGGGACCTGCACACATTGCCAAAGGTATCAAAAGCTTGTTCAAAGACCACTGTGTTACTGTGCTTAACTGGCCAGCAAACTTGCCTAACCTGAACCCTGTAGAGAATCTACAGTATGTGGAACTGTAAAAGAAAGATGAGACACCAGACCTGACACTGCATACAAACTGAAGGCCACATTCAACGCAACCAGGGCTCAGGGTCGGACTGGGATACAAATTTGGCACTGGACTTTTTAGTCCAAACTGGCAGTGCATTTCCAAAAATCCTACATTTTATACTGTTTGATTCAAATTATTTTCATTATTCAGACGCATGTTTGGAAATAGTATGAAGGCAAGTCTATGTCAGAAAACCAACACATTTAGCTGAACTGCACCAATTTTGTCAAGAGGAGTGGTCAAAAATTCAAACAGAAGTTGCCAGAAGCTTGTGGATGGCTACCAAAAGTGTCTTATTGCAGTGAAACTTGCCAAGGGACATGTAATCAAATATTAACATTGATGTATGTATACTTTTGACCCAGCAGATTTGGTCACATTTTCAGTAGACCCATAATAAATTCATAAAAGAACCAAACTTCATGAATGTTTTTTGTGACAAACAAGTATGTGCTCCAATCACTGTATCACAAAAAAAGGAGTTGTAGAAATTATTGGAAACTCAAGACAGCCATGACATTATGTCCTTCAAAAGTGTATGCAAACTTTTGACCACGTATATACTTGCAGTGTATATATAAAACGTTGATAGGTGTTTTGATATCTTTAGAGCGATTTACAGGCAGAATAGAGCGACTCCCATTGGCTCTATTGAAAGCAGATTTTTGATCGCATTTATTTACTATTTAGAATGCATTAACAAAAAAACTGTGTGCTTGGCAAAATTTTTAAAAAAGTGCAGTTCCCCCTTTAAGACTTGTTAACACAAAAACCAAACATGTTCACATACAGAGAAAATGCTGTTTTATCAAGACGTACAGTAAATTTAGCGCAAGGATTTATTTGGTAATCTGGGTAGCAATAACCAGGCGTAGAAGTAACTACTTTATCCTAACTGCGGTAATCCGGATAAACCCAACTAAAATCCATAACAATCAGTGGGAGCTAACAACCGGCACAAAGACTACTGAAGTTTAAAAACAGCAAACTTAACAGGCATGGTTTCTCTTCCAATAAAACTAATAATTATTGAGTAGGAACTACTAATTGAAATAAACAATGCACACTAGCTTCTCCTGTACCCCCATTAGGAGATGTGTTTACCTTACATGTTGTATTCTTTTATGTATAAAACATACTTTATTCAGAATGTTGTGACTTCTACCATTCACCCAAAAAATATAAGTTGAATGATCCATGTTTAGCGATGGGTATCGTTCACATTTAAACCGATACAGTACCAATTATAAATACCTGGGAATCAATACCAGTACTCAACAGTACTACTTTTCAGTACCATCGTGTGTGTTCACGCGATAATAAATGTTTATTTATTTTAAGATGAAGTCTATTCTTTTTTTTTTTTTAACACTGAGCTGATAGTAACTGTGCTGTCCCGTTGTTATACGTATCTTGTTTTCTTACACAACTGAGTATTTTTGCAAGCAGTGTTAGCGTTAGGAATTTTCAAAATGGGGTGCTAGGGACCCCGTCAAATAAAAAAATGGGGTCCCAAAGTTAATGTTTGGGGTCCCACTTTTTTGTAACCGTTTTGAAAACAAATGATAAATGTATGAATTATCCTGTTATATCTCACATTCTATATTGTGTTTTGGAAAAAGGTTGTCATAAACGTCACTTATTTCATAAAAAAAATAATACAAAAGAAAACATTTTTTTGCATATGTAAATGTATTCAGTTATTAACATTCATTCACTTTCTTCTTTCCTTCATGAATCTAAACTTGACCGCTGCCGGTATTTTTTTTTAATATTTTAATTTATTAAGTTGTAGGTGCATTTATTTCAGTATAAAAGTGTAAAAACTTTTTTGCTTCAGTCATGAAATTATGATAATCGTGTGCCAGGGGATATGACATATGACAAATGGAATTGATTTTTCTCACCTGTATGCAGATCATCGGTCGTTTAAAAACTGCCACATCTACACTTTCATGGCAAATAATGCCAACAAACTTAGAATTTGGCAAGTTAGTTTCAATGTGATTTTAATACAGTGGCACTCAATGCCTCTAGCATTTTATCTCTGTCTTTGTGATGGCCATAAGCTGTGTGTTCCCCTTTAAGAATGGCTGTATGTAGGGTGAGTGACGTGTGTAAGTGAGTGGGCAAATTAGGAGGGAGCGCTAGCATGTCAGGAGTGTTCTTTTTATTAGCCGGTTTACATGGCGTACAAAACATCTTTCCATCTTCATAAGTGAGCCATTTGCTGAAAAGTGGCTCCTGAAGCCACTTTTCATTGAAGTTTCGCTTTTAGGGTTTATTACTCGCCTTGACGAAAACAATAACACACAGGAGTCCTAATATCGGAAATGCAGTATTTGTGATCGATAAAACTTTTGGCGAATCAAAATTTAAGAAATTGTACCCGAAAGTGCATTACTTTGAAATCGACCAATAATTAATAATTTGACCCGGCAAATATAAACAAAACAAAACACCGGCAGAAAGCGATAATCGATAAATTTTAAAAAAACAAGCAACCGGGCAGTAAAAAAAAAATAATTTAAATACGCGTCCAAGGGACGCGGGGACTTCCGGAGATTCGCGTCCTTTCTGATTTCAATGCGTAAAAAGACACACAAAGTGTGTTAACGGCAACACTGTGCAAGTATGCATTAATTTCAGTATGCCGAGGTGAGTGGTTGTCGTCAGGAATAGTCTATTGGCATTAAGTTGGATGTCTTGTCTTTTGTTGTGTTTGTACTTGGGTATTGTACTTATTAGACACCAGCTGTTTGATTGTAACATGCATCTTAGTTGTAGTTTTCATTGCCAATTTTGGAAGTGTTAGAATCGCCATGTAAAATTGCTAATGTAATCAGTTGTAGTAGGGTTGCACAATTTTGGACAAAAATATAATCCCAATTTTTTTATCAAAAAATTTTCGATTACGTGGCGAAGTTGGTAGAGTGGCCGTGCCAGCAATCGGAGGGTTGCTGGTTACTGGGGTTCAATCCCCACCTTCTACCGTCCTAGTCACATTCGTTGTGTCCTTGGGCAAGACACTTCACCCTTGCTCCTGATGGGTGCTGGTTAGCGCCTTGCATGGCAGCTCCCGCCATCAGTGTGTGAATGTGTGTGTGAATGGGTGAATGTGGAAATACTGTCAAAGCGCTTTGAGTACCTTGAAGGTAGAAAAGCGCTATACAAGTATAACCCATTTATCATTTATCATTTATTTTGATTTTTTGGTAAAAACAGCAGAAGACAACAAAAGGGTGGGAGTTGCTGATGTCATGTTATTTGTAATAAAACAGGCAAATAAAAAGGCTAAAGAAATTATATACCGTATTTTCCGCACTATTAGCCGCACCTAAAAACCACAAATTTACTCAAAAGCTGACAGTGCGGCTTTTAACCCGGTGCGCTTTATATATGGATTAATATTACGATTCATTTTCATAAAGTTTCGATCTCGCAACTTCGGTAAACAGCCGCCATCTTTTTTCCCGGTAGAACAGGAAGCGCTTCTTCTTCTACGCAAGCAACCGCCAAGGTAAGCACCCGCCCCCATAGAACAGGAAGCGCTTCTTCTTCTACTGTAAGCAACCACCCGCCCGCGTAGAAGAAGAAAAAGCGCGCGGATATACCGTACGTTTCATTTCCTTTGTGTGTTTACATCTGTAAAGACCACAAAATGGCTCCTACTAAGCGTCAGGGATCCGGTTCATGAAAAGACGCAATCTCTCCATCCGGGAATGAGAAGTCATCCTTCACTGTGGTTCTAGCTTGCCATGCTAATGGCCAGAAACTTCCACCCATGGTGATATTCAAAAGGAAGACCTTGCCAAAAGAGACCTTTCCAGCCGGCTTCATCATAAAAGCTAACTCGAAGGGATGGATGAAGAAAAGATGAGCGAGTGGTTAAGGTAAGTTTAAGTTTACGCGAAGAGGCCGGGTGGCTTTTTTCACGCAGCTCTGTCCATGTTGATATACGTATGTTTGTGATTGCACATTTGCGTACATTTTGGGAGTGAACAGAGTTGTTAGAACGCTGGTTTTCAATATATTATTAAAGTTTGACTGACCTATCTGACTGTTTTTTTGACATTCCTTTAGCGCAGTTAGATGCGGCTTACAACACCGGGCGGCTTATAGGTGGACAAAGTTTTGAAATATGCCGTTCATTGAAGGCGCGGCTTTTAACCCAGGGCGCCTTATGGTGCGGAAAATACGGTATAGGGATGATGTTTGATAAGAAATTATCGAGTTCAAGCCCATTATCGAATCCTCTTATCGAACCAATTCCTTGTCGATTCTCTTATCGAATCCAGGTAGGTTGTTGTATTTGGAAAAAACACAATATTTGGTTTAACAAAAGCTCACTTTTATTTTATAAGAAAAAAATAAAATAAAATAAATTAATATTGACTGTTAACCCCCTAAAAAAAAAATTAAAAAAAAATATTGACTGTTGTTACCCAAAGTATATTAAGAAAAACAAATATATACAGTAACACAAAAACAACCTGTCTCTGTGATCACTATAGGTGTATAAATAATAATATAGTGTTAAATAAAATCAGTCCCTTGGG
Source organism: Nerophis lumbriciformis (assembly GCF_033978685.3). NCBI lineage: Eukaryota > Metazoa > Chordata > Actinopteri > Syngnathiformes > Syngnathidae > Nerophis > Nerophis lumbriciformis. The sequence goes on from NC_084577.2 coordinate 9,622,187, forward strand.
CACAAAACTGAAAATAATACAGCTCTCCAAAAAGTGCACTTCTGCCGCTATTGGAACATACTAACTACACACACTATGACACTAAGAACACCACAGTCATCAATCAACAATTCTTCCCCCCTTACATGAGAGCGAAGTCTGGCAATAATTGCATATTGCCTGTTCTGCCCTCACTATACGTGTTGAGGTTATACAGCTTGGCAGACAGCTAACAAACAATCCAAAGCAGATTAATCCATTTAGGCTCTTTATTGTTGTTGATCTTGCTTTGTATTTTCCTATGTTTACTTTTGTCTTGCACTGGACTGTTATTTTTTTTTTAACTGAAATACACACAATGACAAATGTATAAGCTATGTGATTCAATTGACATACGGAAATGTAATACACAATATGTAAATATTAGCTTCACACAAATATACAGTCTATCATCAAACAAATACTTCTGAGTGTTGAAACTATTTCGATACATACGGAAATGTAATACACAATATGTAAATATTAGCTTCACACAAATATACAGTCTATCATCAAACAAATACTTCTGAGTGTTGAAACTATTTCGATGGTGGAAATATACGACTGGCAGCCGTTTTAAGTCCTCAAAACATCCATTGAAACAGTGCACAAAAATCGTTTTTCAATAAACATCTTAGTATTAAACTTAACCACTTTCCACCTTAATATTGAGTTACATAAACAAGTTAAACAGTTTACTTACAGACGTATCTTTTCCAAGGCTTGTAACAGCTAACACAACTTGTCTACTTCTCAATTGTCTCAACCCGAAAGTGCCCAAACTAATGACGCGTAGTATTTTCATATCGCCACAAGGTGTCAGTAAGAGTCTACAATCAAATGGGCATAACATTGCAGGTCCCACAGGGCATTTTCTGTACTGGGAAGGGATTCGTTCCCAGGGATTAGAATAAAGAACCAACTCTTTTTCTTTACTATAGTGGCCTCGATAACGGGAACCGGTTCTCAAAAAGGAATTCAAGTTCATGGAATCGGTTCTTTTCTTATCGAACAACCGGGAGAACCGATTTTGAACATAATCCCTAATGATATATACGCATACCTGCCAACTTTTGAAATCAGAAAAACCTAGTAGCCAGGGTCCAAGGGCCGCAGGCCCCGGTAGGTCCAGGACAAAGTCCTGGTGGGGGGTTCCTTCGCCCCCCGACGCAAAATGATTATTAGCATTCAGACAGGTTAAAATGTTGCTAAAACCATCACTTTTCTATCAGTCACAGTGACTTTTCAAAACAAAAATATTACAGCAAAAATCATATGGGTTGATTGACATGTTTATTCTGTAAGCTAACTTCAATAGTTTGAAATGATTTTGACAGTTAACTTCAATTTGTTAATTGAAAGTATAAACAGTATAAACACTTTTTACAGTAAACAAATGGTAAAACAGTACTAAACAATTCCATTTAAAAAAAAATTGGTGTCATTATTAACTTTCTGTCCAAGCTTGTATAATCTATTGCCTTGTTCAATTGTAAAAAATATTCTGTGCCTAAAATTCACATTTCTATCACAATTATCATACTGTAAACATGGTAAGCTAACTTCATTAAAATTAATAGTCCTGTCAATAGCATGGAATTACAATTCAAATGTAGTTTTTTTGTAAGCCTTTCAAAATAATTCAAAATATGAAAAATTCATGAAAATTAATTTAAGCCATCAGACACTTGAAAAGTGGCACATCACATCTTTAATGTAATCATTTTAACTTTTCAACAGAAATAGCACTGCAAAAATATTAAGGACATACTTCTGTATTTTGGTAGTTATGCTGTCAACATTTAACAAGATTTCTTCAACTTGGACTTGAAAGCATAAATAGTATAAACACTTTTGACAGTATAACAGTACTAAACAATTCCAATAGATAACATTGGTGTCATTACCTTTTTGTTTGCTCAATTATTGGCTCCGTAAATAAAACTTCGGCATTTATCACATCCAAAGAATCTGTTTGGGCGACGAAAAACGTTGAAAGTTTTCCACTTGTATCGCTAACAACGGCTTTAGACTTGTGTTTTTTTGTCCCAACGTGGTCTTTTACATCGCTAATTCCTCCGTGTTTGATCGAAAAATCTTGTCTGCACAAGGTGCAATTCGCGTAGTTTTCACCCTTTTTGGAACGGATAATTAGGCTTTTGAATATTCTTCACGGAATGACTGCAGTTTTCTTTTCGGTTTAAGACTCGTATGCGATTTTTCTCCGGCTGATTCCATGATCGTTCGCTCGTTTGGAAACAATGGCAACTGGTCCCTCGTGCTTGGCAGCGGTGCTATAAATAGCCTCGCGCATGTGTAACAGGTACGTTAGCTATTATAGTAGACGTTCAATATTTGGGCTAATCAGAAGTCTAGATTACGACTCGGAGAGAGTAGGACAGACACAATTAAATGCTTTAAATTATACTGGTGTTATTTAAATATGTACAGTGCAACAAATAGTGGACATACATTGATAGGAATGGCCATTCAAAACAAAAGAAAAAAAACAGCAAGGGTTCAGGTAATTCATAACAGGTCATATGAGACTGATCGCAGTCCATATAAATGTGCGCATTCAGAGTTCATACAGCCACACGGTTTGGGGTTGTGGATATGGTAGTTTGTAGTGAGAGTTCAGTTTATGGGCAGGGTGTGTATGAGGTAGTGCAAAGGGCCGCAGAGCAATGAGGTGCGAGGCAAGGGGTTCGGCTATAAGCCGCCTACCGGCCCGACCAGAACAGGTGGAGATCATTGGGCTCAGGCTCGAGGCCTATCTACAGCTCGCCATCCAAGACTTAGGGACCTGGCCTGCGTAAGCACAGGACCCGAAGTTCAATCAATGTGCGCACATAAACATCAACATTAAGTCATCTATCGTTCGACCTTCAATAAATAAGTTACACTTATTATTATCATTATTAGCTATAATACTGCTAACATTAACAATCACATGCATGTATAAAATAAACACGACAGTACACAGTGTTGTCACTATGACGGGAGTAACATTAACTAACAGTGACGTCACTATGACGGGTGTAACCGCACACCAGCGGCAGTATTCATTCATTGTCTTTACCATAGCATAAAAAGTGCAAATGGCCTTAAAACGCCACAACATTCAGTTACCATATGTAAATACTCAAAATAAAGACTCGACATAAGTATAAATTCAATCGGATCAAGAACATTGGAGGAAACGGGATTAAAACCCGATGCTAACCGCCCATAGGAAATACATGGGTACGGCTAGTCGCTACTATTAGCAAACAGATTCACTTACCAACTCGGCTTAATATCTTATCATCGACACACTCTCTCGTCGCAACACGTCCCTGATGTTCGGCACCTACAAGTTTACAATTAGTTGTAAAATGTTGGACGGTTGTTTTTACAATATGCAAGCAAACGACAACTTTAAAACATACCGGCTTCATATGTCCCCAGGCTTAGCCACCGCGCCTGACAGCCATTTCGGAATGCTGGATTTTATAGAGCGTGATTGGCTGCAGCGGGTCACGTGAGCGCGTGTGTTAAACTCGCGAGATTAAACGTGGAAACGGCGCAGATAATATGAGGATATGTCATGAGAGGAAATATGACTTATTTCCCACCCGTGTTACACATGGCATTCGGAATGGCTCGATAGGAAGTTACGGGAAGCAGTGTCGATTGTCATTGTTGTTACGCAATTTCGTGAATAAAACTTTTTTTTAAATATATTTTTTAATTAATGAAAAACCTTATTTTTTATCACTGCAACCGTAACCCGGAATAGGTTGATGAAAACCGTACTAATTACGGGAAAACCGGAGTAGTTGGCAGGTATGTATACGTATTTTAAGACAAACATTTGTGTCTTTTTTCATTATTCAACATTTCAGCCTTTTGTCATTACATTATGCATTTTTGTTTTTTTCTTTTCAATTGTATTGAGTTTCTTGTGATCTTATTTTATTGCTCCAATCTGCTATACAGGTCCATAAAACAGACTTGTTCCACAAATGGCCCTGAGGCCACACTTTGAACACCACTGATTTACATATTGCAACAGGAGGAGAAAGTGTTAGCTAATGAAAAAAGAGTGTCTTTAAGCAGTGTCTAGTTATGATTTGATTATGGTTATGATTTATTTGTGTCAGGCATAAGTTAAATCATGTGGTAACATTTACAAATTTCAACATATCTAAAAAAGGGTGGGAAGAAGCAAAGCCTATATTTAATCCTACTTCTTCTCCATGTCTTTTTACTAATAATTAATTCACAATAAAACTTGGTTAAATTATTTTCAGTATAAAATTTTGAGCACATTTAAAAATACCGCAACAATAATAACGTGATACATTTTCATATCGTGATATCTCTAGTGATAATGAATACATTTAGTAGGGCTGTAACTTTTTCTACATTTTGTTCTTAATTCAAAATGGAATAAATTTATCGTAGACACAAAACCTCAGTGACAATGTGAAAGTTGTTTGGGTTTTTTTAATACAATTTTTTGCTAATTCATTTAAAAAATAAAAATAAATCACATGTACATAAGTATTCACAGCTTTTGCTCAATACTTTTTTGTTGCACCTTTGGCAGAAATTACAGCCTCAAGTATTTTTGAATGCGATGCGACAAGCTTGGCACACCTATCTTTGGGCAGTTTCACCCATGCCTGTTTGCAGCATCTCTCAAGCTCCAAGTTGGATGGGAAGCGTTGCCATTGATCTGAAAATGGAACTAGTCAAATCGGATTCAAGTCTAGGCTCAGGGTTGTTGTCCTACTGAAAGATGAACCGTCGCCCCAGTCTGAGTTAAAGAGCGCTTTGAGCAGGTTTTCATCCAGGATGTCTCTGTACATTGCTGCATTCATCTTTCCCTCTATCCTGACTAGTATCCCAGTTTCTGCCATTGAAAACATCCCCATAGCATGTAGGGATGGTATTGGCCTGGTGATAAGTGGTTTGTGGTTTCCTCCAAACATGATGCCTGGCATTTACACCAAAGACTTCCATTTTTGTCTTATCAGACCAGATCATCATCATTTTTTTCCTCAGGGTTTGAGAGTCTTTCAGGTGAATTATGGCAAACTTGTACAAAGGAATGGCTTCCATTTGACCTCTCTATCATAAAGGCCAGATTGGTGGATTGCTACAGATATGATTGAAGTAAGGTTCTTCTTTTCTCCACAAAGGAACGTTGTAGCTCTGACAGAGTGACCATCGGATTTTTGGTCACCTCCCTGAGTAGGGCCCTTCTCCCCCAATCGCTTAGTTTAAACAGCCAGCCAGCTCTCGAAAGAGTCTTGGTTGTTCCAAACTTCTTCCATTTTTGGACGACTGAGGCCACAGTGGTCATTGGGGACCTTCAGGGCAACATATATTTTTCTGTACCTTTCCCCAGATTTGTGTCTTGAGACAATCCTGTCTCGGAGGTCTACAGATAATTCCTTTGAGTTCATTCTTGGTTTGTGTCATATGTGGGCTCTATATATAGACAGGTGTGTGCCTTTCCAAATCATGTTCAACCAACTGAATTTATATGATATGTCCCTACAATTAAGCTGTAGGGACATATCAAGGATGATCAGTTGAAACAGGATGCACTTGACCTCACTTTTGAGCCACATTGCAAAGGCTGGGAATACTTATGTACATGTGGTTTCTTAGTTGTTTTTTTTCTTAAATTTGCAAAACATTCTACATTTATGTCATTATGGAGTATGGTGTGTAGTATTTTGAGGACAAAAATAAATTAATTCCATTTTGGAATAAGGCTATAACATTAAAAGAATTGTGGAAAAAGTTAAGCGCTATGAATGCTTTCCTGATGCACTGTCGGTCGACAAATTGTTCCTACCCTATATAAATATATTAATATTGTAAAGTCTGTCAAAATCTATTATAGTAATGTAGTTCTTAGCAGTTACGGAAGTGATTAAAGGGAAATTGCACTTTATTTGGATTTTTGCCCATCATTCGCAAGCCTTATGCGAGACAAACACACATCAGGGTTTCCCCTTGATGTAATTGAATGTGGCAGGCCGCGACAAAATTTTCATTATTAACTACATCAAAATAAGTTTGGGGGTTTTTTTATACTTAAAAACAAATTAAAGTATTAGAATATATTGTAGCCCCCAAAAGAAATCACACAAAGTCTGGCGCTATTTTTAACTTTTAATACCAATGTTATGATAACAACTGGCACAATTCCAACAGGTTTTACTTCCCGTGCAAACACTTTCATCTCCTGAGTATGTGCGTCCCCGGACACACAACAACACTTCCTCATTCTCCGCCAATCTCCTTTCAGGCATGGACGGTGTGTTTGCAAACATGGGAAAAGCTGACATCAAATCCAAACCAAAGGTAACATTCTACACACGACTTTATGTTGGCTATGGAAGAGCATTTCTACTACTATTTCACCTTTCATGACTTATATGTGATTCACTTTTAATGCATACACCAGTGTTTACCATCCAATCATCTGTTACGGCCTGCGACAAATAAATGTGGCGGTATCTGTAACTTTGCTCATAAACACATAATGGGAACATGTGTGAATGTAATTTTTCGTTAAAACACCGTACAACAGGTGGCAATATGGATCGTAAGTCCCCTTTTATACACACCAAATATGCATTTGGTCAGCCAGAGAATAACAAGACGCTAGCTGCTTCTATAGGAAAAACAGTATCACCGCAAATTTTTTGAAGTGTGTTAATCAATCCCGGTTTCACAATAAAAAAAAAAATCAAAACTGTCATACTAAAAGCTTAGTATTTTACTGAGGTTTAATCATTACATCACTAATCAGCTGGTAAAAATGTGCATGTGACCCAGAACTAGGGGTGTAACGGTACATGTATTTGTATTGAACCGTTTCGGTACGAGGGTTCCGGTTCGGAGATGTACCGAACGAGTTTCCACACGGACATATTAAGTAGCGTAACGCACGTTGTGTAAACAATGCACACCGAGGCACAACACACGGCATGCTAGCAGCTAACGGGCTACGATAGACTGAACATACGTCCTCTTTTCACCGGACATGTCCTCTTTTGCGGAGCTGTCAGGGCGGAGTTTCTTAAATGCCTCAAATGTCCGGCATTTTGAGTTAGGGTTGCGTGTATTTTCAATATACGTTCAGGGTTAAGAAGGGGTTAAAATAAATAAATAAATGATAAATGGGTTATACTTGTATAGCGCTTTTCTACCTTCAAGGTACTCAAAGCGCTTTGACAGTATTTCCACATTTACCCATTCACACACACATTCACACAGTGATGGCGGGAGCTGCCATGCAAGGCGCTAACCAGCAGCCATCAGGAGCAAGGGGTGAAGTGTCTTGCCCAAGGACGCTACAGACATGACTAGGATGGTAGAAGGTGGGGATTGAACCCCAGTAACCAGCAACACTCCAATTGCTGGCATGGCCACTCTACCAACTTCGCCACGCCAAAAACCAAATGAAATTGTGCGCGCATCAGCATTCGTGAGGGAGGGGCAGAGACAGAGAGAGCGAGAGAGTTATGATAAACGCGCATGCGTCGCAAGGCTCTGCTTTTTATCCATAGATTTAATTTTTTATTATCTATAGCAGGGGTGTCAAAAGTGTGTCCTGGAGGCCATTTGCGGCCCACAGCTAATGTTTTAAAGGCCCACGGCACATTCTAAAAATACTATTAAAATAAACATAAACATAACAAAAGTGAAATAAAAAAGCTTAAAGGTTAAATGTAATTTAGAAAAAGTTGCAATGTTGACTAATAAAACAAAGCTGTTTTTTTTTCTTTCAAACGGTCATTGCTCAAAACATAATATTGAATCAAAATCAATGTTATTATGAATTATTGACCTATCCAAGGTTCCGATTACTTCACATCAAATATTCCACTAAGAAAAATATTTTTGGTGGAAGATTTTGCAAATTTGGTAAATAAATAACCCAAAAATCTATATTTTGTTGTTTTCTTACTGTACCGAAAATTAACCGAACCGTGACCTCTAAACCGAGGTACGTACCGAACCAAAATTTTTGTGTACCGTTACACCCCTACCCAGAACACACAATTTTTTTCAAACAGACTGTAGTCCTTCGCAGTGCACACCTTTTTTCTTTTCAACCCTTGTCTATTCCCTATTCGGAGGTACAGAAACAACAGGTAAGAAATTAAGTGCAAAACTGTGCTCCTTTAAAATAATAATTTGACCTAATAATATTTGAATAATAACTACTACAAAACAAAAAATAATTTCCATAATCAAACAATAAACAATACCAAATTAAATGTTAAACAAACCACGTAATTTCCTGGCGGTAAACCTGCAAAACATTTGTTCTCAGGTTTCTTTATGTTTACATTTTCACACTTTGCACTATTTTCTTACATTTTAAGCATTTCTTACATGCAACTTTTTTGCACCTTAATTTTAAGAGGTTATTGTTAAGTGTTTGTGATTTTATAATTTTGTTTCAGTGATTAAGTGTTTTCTATTGTTGTGTTGACATTTCCTTTCCTTTCTGCCTTGATAGCTGAGGGGATTATAATCAGAGGAAGGTTACACTTGAAATAAAGATGTTAACATTTCATATATTTTTCCCCTGGTCCATATTTTCTATTGGTCAGGGAAAAAATATATATAATTATCGATATTGACCAATCTAAAAAAAAACTATATTGTGATACAGTTTTCAGCCATATACTGAACTTAGTATATGGTACACTTTACCCCAGATTTCCACTGGATGCTAAACGACAGCGGTACCGCCACAGCGACAGACTCTTTCCGTTTTTATTCAAGTCAATGTGTCCGTTTCCACTGCCTGCGAAACGGCACAGACATGGCGGTGAAGTTCAGCATCCCTGCCGCAACAAATCCATTCAATTTCGCTAAAATCTGCGTGTGTTGAACAGGAAGTCGTGCACAAACACGAAATAAACTATCCGGTTCACATTTTAAAATAAAATAGTCCGTCTTAAGGTGGATCATATTTTACAATTTGAACCATCCTAATGGGTGGAGACGGACATAAAGACAACTAGTCAAATGTTTTCAGATGTAATTCAACTTTGTTGACACAAATGGATGAGAATATGCTGATTCTTGAGGTCCAAAAGTAAAAAACGTACAGGCATATCCCGGGCAGCTATTTGGGGGACTGTGACAAATACTAGTTGATACAGGGGCCAGTGAAGCAGGAAAGTTGTTTGTAGGAGTTGAATGAAATGTATGAATGTGTGTGTGTGCGTGTATGTATGTATGTATGTATGTATGTGTGTGTGCGTGCGTGCGTGTGTGTGCAACACTTGGTAGGGATGATGTTACTGTTGTTGCTTGCTACAAAAAAAATACAGTTGTCATTCTACAGGGCAAAACTGTCGTCTTTTTCACCAGTAAAGTCAATTCCGTCACAGATGCGCCCGCCTGTGGGTATGGATGGACGGCAAACCTCAAGATGTTCCAGGGTGTTTACTTCAGTGTTTACTTTGGGAGATTTCCTAAAAGTCTGTGTTATTTTGCTGCACAGCGGAGCGGCAACAGAAAGGCGGTGGGGATTGCCAGACAGCATAGGACAGTTTCGTTCCGTGTCAGCTAAGTTCCGCTGCTGTTCCGCATCCTGTGGAAATCAGGGTTTAGTCCCCCATTTTGGTCCTGCCTTGTACTGCGCTCCCACTTCACCAAGCAAAACATTCGAGCAAAGCAAATGGACGGTAGTCAGTTTTAAAGCAGCACTAAGTAACTTTTCAACCTTCATAAAATATTTTCAGAACTTTTGGGATGATACATTGACTTACAACTAGTTGAATGACACCTCTGTCATGGCCTGACAGTGTCTGTATTGCTTTCACTGGCACTGAGCAATTCTGAGGAGGGTGGTGGGAACCCTGCCACGCAAAAAACTACAAATGTGCTGACTTTCTTTGCGGCTTACGTCACTCCCCCTTTCTCCATTCGTTAAAAAGACAGAATGAGAACGCCTACGTGCCGCCAGAAAACTAAAAGAAGAACGCCTACATCTGCTATCATGGCAGAAGCTACAAAACCACCAAAGAAATGAAAAGTTTTCTCGGAGGAGGCAAAAAAAGAAAAAGAGGGACAATCAAAGATCTACATTGCCTTGGCTTTCACTTGCTGGCGTGAGCTCAAAGACATGGGATTTAAGACCAACACTGCCTTGCCTCTGCTACTGCTAAACTAGTAAGTGACTTTCAATGCTCAAATCAAAATGATAATGCTAAAGTTAGCTATCAGAAATGTGCGTGGTAGCAATAAATAGCCACCAGCTTGATAGTTTGCTGTTCAACACTGACACAACCAGCCAAGCAAAAAAAATCAAAAATATTGTATAAAGAAAAAACAATGCGATAACTGCAAACCGCAAATATAATGTTTGAGTAAAATATGTAGGTTCCAATGTGGAAAGATAAAGGACCGAATCCTTGTGGTATTATCGTGTCAGTTTGTCGCTATATGCGCTAGTCCTCATGGGAAATGTGGTCTTCCTACAGGCAAAACACTACCGCTTTGGTCCATCGGCGCAGCTAAAATCAACCAAAACTGAAAGTTCTTAAGTGGTGCTTTGAAGGGGAACTGCACATTTTTGGGAATTTTCCTATTGTCCACAATCATTATGAGACAAGACAGATGTATTTTTGGAATACACTCTAACTGGTAAATAAAAGTCTTCTTACAATGGAGTCAATGGGAGGTTGTCTATATCCCCATAAAGCCTTCTAAATAACCATCCAAAAACTGCCAACAATACTCAATTTACATTTTGTAACCTGAATATTGACCAAGTATTAGTGATATTGTTATTATAAGCGCTAATGCAGACGGTATAGTTTTAGCGGCACAGTGATAACTAAGAGTTAACACGCTTGTGCAGCCATGTTGACATCATCGGCTAGTAAACTGCTTTCTCGCCTTGGAGCTTGTGAAAGTTTATTCAAGACCATTTATAAATGCCTCTCACCTTGATAGTAGAAGGATGAAGACATAATCCGAGAAGTTGGTCAACTTTGTCATCCGATTTAGACCCACAAATGACGAGAAAGACACGAAAGGTGCTTGGTGTGACACCCCTTTTTTCTTTCAGGGATTTTGAGTCATTCTTCATCAAAACAGGAATACATCAATATCCTAACAGTGGACATCCCAGTAAGAGCAGACATTGTACAGTAAGTAATGTTTGTTGGCTCTCATGAAGTGTGCAGTGAGTAGTAAACAGTGTTGTTGTCAGAGGAAAAAGCAGACGTCATGATACGTTTGTGAAATTATTGCGCCACCATATGCTTAAAATGAGCAAAATACGTTAATATTACATGTTATTATAGATGTGCTTGTTACTACATTACATATATACGGTTGGGAGAGTGGCCGTGCCAGCAACCTGAGGGTTCCTGGTTCAATCCCCAGCTTCTACCAACCTAGTCACGTCCGTTGTGTCCTTGAGTAAGAAACTTCACCCTTGCTCCTGATGGGTCGTGGTTACTGCCATCAGTGTGTGAATGTGTGCGTGAACAGGTGAATGTGGAAATAGTGTCAAAGCGCTTTGAGTACCTTGAAGGTACAAACCCCGTTTTCATATGAGTTGGGAAATTGTGTAAATGTAAATATAAATGGAATACAATGATTTGCAAATCATTTTCAACTTATATTCAGTTGAATATGCTACAAAGACAACATATTTGATGTTCAAACTGATAAACATTTTTTTTTTGCAAATAATCATTCACTTTAGAATTTGATGCCAGCAACACGTGACAAAGAAGTAGGGAAAGGTGGCAATAAATACTGATAAAGTTGAGGAATGCTCATCAAACACTTATTTGGATCATCCCACAGGTGTGCAGGCTAAGTGGGAACAGGTGGGTGCCATGATTGGGTATAAAAGTCGATTCCATGAAATGCTCAGTCATTCACAAACAAGGATGGGGCGAGGGTCACCACTTTGTCAACAAATGCGTGAGCAAATTGTTGAACAGTTTAAGAAAAACCTTTCTTAACCAGCTATTGCAAGGAATTTAGGGATTTCACCATCTACGGTCCATAATATCATCTAAGGGTTCAGAGAATCTGGAGAAATCACTGCACGTAAGCAGCTAAGCCCGTGACCTTCAATCCCTCAGGCTGTACTGCATCAACAAGCGACATCAGTGTGTAAAGGATATCACCACATAGGCTCAAGAACACTTCAGAAACCCACTGTCAGTAACTATAGTTGGTCGCTACATCTGTAAGTGCAAGTTAAAACTCTCCTATGCGAGGCGAAAACCGTTTATCAACAACACCCAGAAACGCCGTCCGCTTCGCTGGGCCTGAGTTCATCTAAGATGGACTGATACAAAGTGGAAAAGTGTTCTGTGGTCTGACGAGTCCACATTTCAAATTGTTTTTGGAAACTGTGGATGTCGTGTCTTCCGGACCAAAGAGGAAAAGAACCATCCGGATTGTTATTGGCGGAAAGTTGAAAAGCCAGCATCTGTGATGGTACGGGGGTGTATTAGTGCCCAAGACATGGGTAACTTACACATCTGTGAAGTCGCCATTAATGCTGAAAGGTACATACAGGTTTTGGGGCAACATATGTTGCCATCCAAGCAACGTTACCATGGACGCCCCTGCTTATTTCAGCAAGACAATGCCAAGCCACGTGTTACATCAACGTGGCTTCATAGTAAAAGAGTGCGGGTACTAGACTGGCCTGCCTGTAGTCCAGACCTGTCTCCCATTGAAAATGTGTGGCGCATTATGAAGCCTAAAATACCACAACGGAGACCCCCGGACTGTTAAACAACTTAAGCTGTACATCAAGCAAGAATGGGAAAGAATTCCACCTGAGAAGCTTAAAAAATGTGTCTCCTCAGTTCCCAAACGTTTACTGAGTGTTGTTAAAAGGAAAGGCCATGTAACACAGTGGTGAACATGCCCGTACATCTTGTATACAAAACATTAATGGAGGTTTTGGATGTTTTGTAAGCGCTGTAGAGGCAGAATAGAGCAACTCCCGTAGGCTCTGATTTTTTTTACGGTTAGAATGCAAGAAAAACATATGTGTTCCTGTTTTAAGGATTGTGAATAATGTGCAAAATTCCCCAAAAAAGTGCAGTTCCCCTGTAATCGGCCCCAAAAACGACAGGTGTGAACCTATGGAGAAGCGGTAGGATATTATAAGCTCTACGTCTTCCTACTCCTTTTTGGATATGTTGAATTGTGCAGATGTAACCACGGGATGTTCCTTCGGGTAATTAAATAAGCCATGCCATGCCATACAATACCATGACAACACTGACGGGGAAAAAGGCGTGGAAGCTTACAAATGCAAAATGAACAAGAGCAGTATGCACGCCCTGTCACATTTGATTTGTTTACAACACACAGCTAGGCCTGCTAACGTTTGCTGGTCAGGCTATGTGGAAGACAGCTTTAGCGAAAACTTTACTGTTGTGTTAATGCACGCATTTAGATGTCACCAAAGTGTTGACTTGTAAGGTTTGTATTTATCCTCATGACTGGCCAAGTCTGTGCAAGCCCGGACAGATAAACGTGACGATCCACGGTGGAGACGACGCTAGCTAGAAATGCCTCCTCTTTAAAAGCACCACACAGTTCAGTCGTCATGTGCTTCTTAAATAAAAACAGCAGATTATTTAGCTAGATGTCGTATTAATTCTGCAAGTAAACAGACAGAAGAGATGCTATCGTCTATAAAATCATATGCACCCATCTTACCTGCTCATCAAATCTAGTAATCACGGCCTGGACCCATTCCACTGGTTTGTGAGCCGCCATGGCCGAGCGGGGAGACACAGCCGTGCTTGTGCTGCAAAATCCACTGTACGAGGCTTAATCTGTCAAAGCCAAAATCGCATATAAATCCGCCCTGAATCGATGGGAGAGGACGAAAGCGGCCAGAATTTTTCTCATTCCGTGGGATTCACCATGCCACCGCCATTATCACCACCGGAAGTCTTCTTCAGAGGAATTGATGGGAGGCGTTGGAGCGCAGGATCAAGTTAACTTTGCCACAAAAAAACACTTCCGTGGTCTTCAGCGTAATATACTCAACCGGATATGAATGAGTATCGTGCATTAATCGCTATGAAGACTAAAACAATAAAAGAAATACCTGATTAAAAATCAACAATTGAAATGTTTATGATCCATATAGTGCAATGAAATCAAGCTGAACGATTAAATAATCATTTTGGTAGATTTTAAGAGTTTTTTTCTCTCAGCATAATAATCATGATAATGGGTCCATCAAAAAGCGTGTTTTTATCTATGTACTTTGAAGTAATTTTAACCAAAAAAAATAAACTGATAATTACCTGAAAATTGTTTATTTTGAAGTAAACATGTATGACTTCCGCAATAAACGCCGCTGTCAGGTCATCTTGCTGGAGCGCATGCGTCACCTGAGAGAAGAAGAAAAACAATGGGTATTTAAACTAAAGTAATAGTACCTTTTATTGTGAGGCACACACACTAACCCCTGTCTCACCGTGCTGCCCACAGTAAATGTGTATTATTATAGAATATATACTTGTCTCTTAATGTTATTACACAATTATCTATGCATTTTATTATTTGATTTTTTTGTTTGCACAAATTGATAGATAACTTGCTTGAAAAAGGTCAAGGTGACAAGAAAATATTTAAGTATTTATTTAAGTTTTTTTTTTTTTATATATATATATATATATCTATTTGTTGCATGAGCAGATATTAAAGTTGAAAAAATATGCACTTTCATGCAGTAAATGGAAACAATGAATAAAATTAGAAAGAAAGATTTAGTACATTATTGACACACTTTATCTTTCGTGAGTCCCGCAAATTGATGTGGCAAGCAAGATTTGGCCCCTGGGCCCTGAGTTTGACACCTGTAGTTTACAAACCCCGTTTCCATATGAGTTGGGAAATTGTGTTAGATGTAAATATAAACGGAATACAATGATTTGCAAATCCTTTTCAACCCATATTCAATTGAATGCACTACGAAGACAAGATATTTGATTTTCAAACTCATAAACTTTTTTTTTTTTTTTGCAAATAATAATTAACTTAGAATTTCATGGCTGCAACACGTGCCAAAGTAGTTGGGAAAGGGCATGTTCACCACTGTGTTACATGGCCTTTCCTTTTAACAACACTCAGTAAACGTTTGGTAACTGAGGAGACACATTTTTTAAGCTTCTTAGGTGGAATTCTTTCCCATTCTTGCTTGATGTACAGCTTAAGTTGTTCAACAGTCCGGGGGTCTCCGTTGTGGTATTTTAGGCTTCATATTGCGCCACACATTTTCAATGGGAGACAGGTCTGGACTACAGGCAGGCCAGTCTAGTACCCGCACTCTTTTACTATGAAGCCACGTTGATGTAACACGTGGCTTGGCATTGTCTTGCTGAAATAAGCAGGGGCGTCCATGGTAACGTTGCTTGGATGGCAACATATGTTGCTCCAAAACCTGTATGTCCTTTTCAGCATTAATGGCGCCTTCACAGATGTGTAAGTTACCCATGTCTTGGGCACTAATACACCCCCATACCATCACAGATGCTGGCTTTTCAACTTTGCGCCTATAACAATCCGTATGGTTCTTTTCCTCTTTGGTCCGGAGGACACGACATTCACAGTTTCCAAAAACAATTTGAAATGTGGACTCGTCAGACCCATACTTGCCAACCCTCCCGAATTTTCCGGGAGACTCCCGAAATTCAGCGCCTCTCCCGAAAACCTCCCGGGACAAATATTCTCCCGAAAATCTCCCGATTTTCAGCCGGAGCTGGAGGCCACGGCCCCTCCAGCTCCATGCGGACCTGAGTGACTACAGCCTTTTTTCACTACGGGAGGACAACAGGGTGACAAGAACTAAATCATCCAGACTAGAGATACATTGTATTATTATGTTTATCTTACCTAAAAATAAATAGATATTTATTAATAAAAAAAATTTAAAAAACTAAATACATGTTTACTATATTTTGCTATAAACATCAAAATTAATTGTATTTTTTTTTTGACTGCTTATTACATCCAGCCATAGAATTTTACATTAAAATAAACATATTTGAAATAATTAATTTTAAATTATCATAATAATTCATTTAAAATGACCATATTTAATTATTAAAATAATTGCTTGTTTATCAACAACTTTAGGATTTTCTTCACCACAATTTGAAGCTCTCAGAAGCCAAGTTATGTTATATTCCTTAATATTTATTTATGCAAGTTTGAAGTATCAATTATCCAAACACAGTTTTGTTTGCATATTTTCAGGATGTAGATATATATATTTATATATATATATATATATATGTATGTGTGGGGAAAAAAAATCACAAGACTATTTCATCTCTACAGGCCTGTTTCATGAGGGGGGTACCCTCAATCGTCAGGAGATTTTAATGGGAGCATTCGCATACCAGATGGAACAACCACAAGGCTTCTTTCAGGAACAAAAACCTGCGAAATACCACAGAACTCAGCAAACACATTTGGGACCTCAAAGACAATAATGTTGAATATTCAATAACATGGCAAATTCTTGCATCCAGCACACCTTACAATAGTGGTAATAAAAGATGCAACCTATGCTTGAAAGAGAAACTGTTTATTATCTACCGTCCAGACCTGTCATCCCTCAACAAGCGCAGCGAAATTGTAACAACATGCCGCCATAGACGGAAACACCTCCTAGGTAACACATGAACCAATCACCACGCCCCTAGGCCAGCCTGTACCCACCCACTCTGTGCCCTATATAAACCATGGTATGCGAATGCTCCCATTAAAATCTCCTGACGATTGAGGGTACCCCCCTCATGAAACAGGCCTGTAGAGATGAAATAGTCTTGTGATTTTTTTTCCCCACACATACATATATTGCGCTCTACTACGGTATCGAGCACTATTTTTTGGATAACCTTATTAAGACATATATATATATATATATATTTATATATATATATATATATATATATATATATATATATATATATATATATATGTATGAAATACTTGACTTGGTGAATTCTAGCTGTCAATATACTCCTCCCCTCTTAACCACGCCCCCAACCACGCCCCGCCCCGCCCCGACCACGCCCCCACCCCCCCACCTCCCGAAATCGGAGGTCTCAAGGTTGGCAAGTATGGTCAGACCACAGAACACTTTGCATGAGTCCATCTTAGATGAGCTCAGGCCCAGCGAAGCGGACAGCGTTTTTGAGTGTTGTTGATAAACGGTTTTCGCCTTGCATAAGGGAGTTTTAACTTGCACTTACAGATGTAGCGACCAACTGTAGTTACTGACAGTGGGTTTCTGAAGTGTTCCTGAGCTCTTGTGGTGATATCCTTTACACACTGATGTCGCTTGTTGATGCAGTACAGCCTGAGGGATCGAAGGTCACGTGCTTAGCTGCTTACGTGCAGTGATTTCTCCAGATTTTCTGAACCCTTTGATGATATTATGGACTGTAGATTGTGAAATCCCTAAATTCCTTGCAATAGCTGGTTGAGAAAGGTTTTTCTTAAACTGTTCAACAATTTGCTCGCGCATTTGTTGACAAAGTGGTGACCCTCGCCCCATCCTTGTTTGTGAAAGACTGAGCATTTCATGGAATCTACTTTTATACCCAATCATGGCACTCACCTGTTCCCAAGTTGCCTGTTCACCTGTGGGATGTTCCAAATAAGTGTTTGATGAGCATTCCTCAACTTTATCAGTATTTATTACCACCTTTCCCAACTTCTTTGTCACGTGTTGCTGGCATCAAATTCTAAAGTTAATGATTATTTGCACAAAAAAAAAAGTTTATCAGTTTGAACATCAAATATGTTGTCTTTGTAGCATATTCAACTGAATATGGGTTGAAAATGATTTGCAAATCACTGTATTCCGTTTATATTTACATCTAACACAATTTCCCAACTCATATGGAAACAGGGTTTGTATATGACGTGTGCTTGAGAGTTTGGAACTAAAATGTCTAAAGGGGTTGGCTACAGGACTGTGGAAAGCTTGTCAACTACTGTAATAAACTTGAAACACATCGGGGATCATCTTATCCATCCATTCATCCATTTTCTACCCCTTGTCCCTCTCTGGGTTGCGAGTGGCTTTTGTGTCAGCATCTTGTGACTTTAGTGGTGTGCCCAAAGGAAGTTCACACAGGTATTGGGAGAACACACAGAAAGACCCCAAAAGACACAAGACTGCTTCCAAATATGAAAAAAATATCACCTAATATACAGTAATTAAATAATAATCTGAGTGTTTTCTAGGCTCCTTAAATCAACAAGACAAAAGCTTTCACTTTTTTAAATTAATTAATTATTTAACAATTAATGTCCTTCACTGCCTTGAAATAAAACAAAAATACTGCACGTCTTGGATTTTAACGTCAGCAGATCTTTGAACCCACAAATTCATGTCTAGAGTAGGCGTAAAAAAAAATACATTCTTAACAACAGGAGAAAAACTGAAGGATGCATACTTTGATACAATTTGTGCATTAAAGATGGTAATTGGTCAATATATGCTAAGCTTTCTGAATAAATCATTCTCTTAACTTTGTGTTGTAAATGCTTCAGTGTAATATCTGATAATATATCCCATTAATAACACTACAAAATAAGAAAAGTATGTATGATTCCAGCTGATATCGTATTGGATCAATATTGGTATCAGCCAATAATTAAGGCTCAAAGGGTGTACGCTGCCTTCCGCCCGAATGCAGCTGAGATAGGCTCCAGCACCCCCCGCTACCCTGTAAGGGACAAGCGGTAGAAAATGGATGTATGGATGGGCCTGGTATCAGAAGTGAACAAGTTCAAGACACCTCTTAAGCTCACGCAATAATTAACGGCATGTCCGCAAGGCTAACCAGCTGTCATCTATCCATGTTATTTGTACTATTTAAAATGTACTTTGCTTACATTAAGGCAGCATGGCTCAGGTGGTAGAGTGGTTGGCTCGGCCCCCAACCCGATGGTTGTGGGTTCGATCATCAGTCCCCCTGAGTAAGAAAGTATCCTTGAGCAAGATACTGAACCCCCACTTGCTCCTGATGCTGCATCATCGGTAGGTGAATGTGGGAACTTTGGGTATCTTATAGCTTAAAATTGCAGCCATTGGCACATTTTCACTTTTCCTATATGATGACCTGATTACTGCCAGTGTTCTGTAAAAATCTAATCAAATACCTCCAACAGTACACTTCAATAAGTATACTGTGTAAACATTGTACTTAGTTCCTGAGTGCTTATTTTTTTTAACTATATTTTACCTTTGTTGCAAAATTGATAACTGTTATTAATGTTGCACACTTACCCACATCTCTCCTTTTTAATGGTAATTTGAAACCACTCAAGTAACTCTCTTACTTTCCCCCATGTAACCAAGAGGATAACTATTCAGGGTGATTAGAGTCCATCAGAGTGAACTCATCATTTTGGCTGTTTTCAGTGCAACTTCCACGTACCAATTGTGCACTACATTCTGCCGTACTTCACAATGTGATCACATTTATGAACTCAAAAGACTAAGGGACTGATTTATTAAAAGTTTGCATGTACTAAAACATGTGCAAACTTGATAGCACACGCAAAGCTGATCTATTGAACGTGTGCAAAGTGGATTGCATCTCTTAAGTTAGCAAAGTAAGGCGTGCAATCCATTTTGCGTCTCTGTCGTCATTAACATGCAAAATATAAGCTGATCATCAAAACGGCCACAATACTGGGAGGAGAAAATGCTAATACTGTGTATAATACAGCACGCTCAATGTGATTTATCATCACCGTTTTGGGAGCACTATTTTGCGTTTTATTTACCTTGTCGTAAAAGGACATGCAAACTGACAGAGAGTACTCCATCCTATGTGTGTGTGTCAACATATTTGGACGGTGAGAAAGAAAAAAGTGTTACACATATCTATTCAGCTAAATCCTTTTACAATTTCAAAGCTGCTGGATGACTTAAGTGGCGGAATAAAACAAATCCAATTGATTGGTTTTAGTGTCATTTAAGATTTTTTAATGACGTTTGTTTTTTCACATATAAAATATATTATTAACATATATTCTATATCATAACAACTTATTTTTAAGTATAAATTTGTTGCATCTTGAGCACAGGAAGTGTAGCCTCCTATTCATGCACCCTCAGCAGTAAAAAAAAAAATTGGAAAAAGCACAACTGCTTCTAAAATGCCAATAAAAAGTGGTAGATGTCCCCTGCTTGTTTCAAAACATGGCAAAGGCCACAGGTAGGAGCATGATAAAATGAGTGCAGAAAATGATAGTCTGTCTCCAATGTGGTGATGCCCAAAAAAGTACATGCAAAATCCTCATTTAAATAAGACAGTCTGCGACACTTTTCAATTGCTCGTGCAGTGTTAGTAGATCACACGCAACAAGCCCACATGCTATTTTATAGGCTGCACACGCTGATTAGTGTCTGGTATTTGGATCTTAATAAATCAGGCCCTAAGTGTAAATACGAAAGTGTACAAATTGAGACAGCAATCGCTTTGTAAGAAATCATTAGATCAATCAGCTTGCTGACTACAAAATTGACAGTCAAGGGTCAAAATTCTTCAGGTTTTCCTGTTCTTCTCATTAATTTATTTTTTGCTTTCTTGATGTCAGCAAAAAGAAAAGCAGTGTACTTTGGAGACTTTAACTTAAGCGCAATAGAGTCCAATCGTTTCATCTAAAACAATGAAAAAAAAAGTCTACTCGATAGCATCGGGTCTGGTGGCCACGTAGACGAAAACCACGATGAGAAGCACAACTACGGTCAGCGTAGGGAGCACTATCGTGGTGATCTGCTGCCTGGCTTCCTGCATGGTCTGCTTGCGCTTCTTCTTGTCCTTGGAAGTTTCTTTTTTGGGTTTGCCTTTCAGCTGCCTCATGATCCTCGGCGTTCCTGGTCACTCACTCTCTTTACGTGCACCCTGGCAAAAAAAATTACAAAATGAGTTAAGTAATTTTTCCAAGTTCTGAAAATCAATTTTTAGGTAGCAACACAGCATTTACCATTTCATTTGCGTTCTTATTTTCTCTTGTCTACGGCAGTGATTCTCAAACTGTGGTACATATACCACTAATGGTACGCGGGATCCATCTAATGGTACGCCAAAGAGTCACTTAATTAAACATTCAAACAAAATGTTACTGTTCAAACTGTGTGCAATGTTAGAGTGGCCAAAAATATGAAATAAATAAAACCTCTGCCTTGTTTTTAATGAATACTTAGGCCCACTTCGGTACTGTATTTTAATGTTGGTCATTATGGTGGTACTTGGAGAGCCAAGTTTTTTCTGAGGTGGTACTTGGTGAAAAATGTTTGAGAACCACTGGTCTACAGGTTTACTACATGTACTGTATGTGTATCAATAGTCACGAAGGGCCATGTTCCCTTATAAATTAAGTGCTACTTCTACGAATGTTCCCGTCAGGGTTTTATGCTGCCGATTCCGATACAGATTGTCCACGAGTGACATCGATACAATACTGATACCAATCACATGTATTAACTGGAGATTTTTCAATTTATTTATGGTGACTGCTACTGACAGTGTAACAACATCAATATAATATTTACATTAGTTCTGTCATGACTTGGTCTTGGATGTGTGCTTTTCCGGGATGCAACGGAAAGTTGGCTCGGGCGAGACGGGAATGAAGGTACATGATTTATTTATTATTATCAAAAAAAAGGAATAAATGAAAGCGCGCACAGTGGCGGAGAATAAACTATGAAACCAAAAGACTATAGCAAAAAAGTACAAACGAAAAACACGCACAATGGTGGAGAATAAACTATGAAACCAAAAAGACTATAAACATGGAACAAAAACTTACTTGGCTTGGACAAAAATAGTTGCATGGAGAATGGACATGGAAAGAAGTATCAGGCATGGACAGAGCATAAATGTGGTGAGGTCGTCAGAACGACAAACTGAAAAGAATGAACTTAAATACTATGGACATGATTAGTGAAAGCAGGTGCGTGACTCAAAACGTGAAACAGGTGCGTGACGTGACAGGTGAAAACTAATGGTTGCTATGGTGACAAAACAAAAGTGCACAAAAAGTAAAACCCAAAACGAACATGACCAAAACAAAAACATGATCACACAGACATGACAGAGCCCCTCCCTTAAGGACAGATACCAGATGTCCAAACAGAAAAAAAAATTAACAATAGTCATGGGAGGGCGGGAGGGGGACATGGCGGTGGGTCGCCAGCCCAAGTGGCCCCGAATCCACCGAGGCAAAGTCAAGTGGCGGCGGCGAGTGGAACGCCGCTGCAGCAGGCGAGGCGGGCGCCCAGGGATTGGCCACATTCGTGGCCGACTGGGAGGTGGGCGCACTTGGCGTGGCGGGCGACCAGGTAGCGGCCATATCCGTAGCCGACGAGGAGGCAGGCGCGTCGTCATCGTGGCAGGCGTGGCTTGGCGTGGTGAGTCAGGCGGCGAAGCTCGGCGTGGGTCTTGGTCTTGGTCTTGGCGTGGGTCTTGGTCTTGGTCTTGGCATGGCGGGTCTTGGTCTTGGTCTTGGCATGGCGGGTCTTGGTTTTGGTCTTGGCATGGCGGGTCTTGGTCTTGGTCTTGGCATGGCGGGTCTTGGTCTTGGTCTTGGCATGGCGGGTCTTGGTCTTGGTCTTGGTATGGCGGCACTTGGCGTCGTGGAGCTGCAACTGGCGGCACTTGGCGTCGTGGAGCTGCGACTGGCGGCACTTGGCGTCGTGGAGCTGCGACTGCCGGCACTTGGCGTCGTGGAGCTGCGACTGGCGGCACTTGGCGTCGTGGAGCTGGTACCGGAGCTTGGCGTGGTGGGTCTTGGTCTTGGACTTCGCGTGGAGGGTCTTGGTCTTGGACTTGGCGTGGAGGGTCTTGGTCTTGGACTTGGCGTGGAGGGTCTTGGTCTTGGCGTGGAGGGTCTTGGTCTTGGACTTGGCGTCGTGGAGCTAGTGCTAGCCTTGGTGCGGCGACAGGTGCTAGCCGTGGAGCTGCGACAGGTGCTAGCCGTGGAGCTGCGACAGGTGCTAGCCGTGGTGCAGCGACAGGTGCTAGCCGTGGTGCTGCGACAGGGGCTAGCCTTGGCTCTGGTGCTAGCCTTGGTGCTAGCCGTGGTGCAGCTACTGGTGCTAGCCTTGATGCAGGTGGAGGTGGCCTAGCTGGGGGTTGCGGCTTGGCATGGTGAAAGACCGGTGGTGGTGGCCGTGCTGGAGGCTGTGGCTTGGCAGGTCGGAAGACTGGTGGTGGCGGCCGTGCTGGAGGTTGTGGCTTGGTATGGTGATGCAGAGCCACCCCACCTGAACAATTCCCAGCCCTAGCCCCCCCCTCAAGGGGCGGATACCAGACGCGCTCCCTGCAGTCTGGAACTCCCTCTAAGGGTGGGCGGAGGGAGGACAGGAGGGGGGCCGAAACTTCCCCTTTATTTTGGCCACAATGTTTTTCTTTATCCCCCACCTGGGGTTGTGTGGGCGGCAAAAAGGAAAAAAATTGTGACGGGGGCGGGACTTGAGTCTTGGGGGGCGGGGCATGAATCTTGGGGGGCGGGGCATGACATTTGGGACGTGGCTTGGACTGATTAGACCTGATTTCTAAAAACATGTTTTGATAATGTTTTATCAAAGACATGGCATTAGAGTTTTTAGCTGGAGGCGGGTGATTTAAAGAAAAAGTATTGAAAAAAAAATCCTGGGCTGTGATGTCATCCTGGGGAAGCCGGGCAGACTGCTGCTTGCTTCCGCCCGGAGGGGGCGGGGCTTGTGGGAGCGGCGTGTCCTGCTGGCTCGCGGAAGTCTTTCCTGGCGTCCCTCGCCTTTGGCGGCGCTTCCGTGGCTGAGATGACGCACCGATCGGCACCAACTTGCCTCCATTCCCCCACATCATCCCCCTGCGCTCCCTGGGGGAAAAGCGCAGCGTCTCTGCCTCCATGGCGCGCAGCACCTCCCAAGAAGCCTCATCCAAATTGTCCAACTCGGCCAACTTACGTGCGGAAAAGCGGGTCTGCTGACGACCTACTGTCATGACTTGGTTTTGGGTGTGTGCTTTTCCGGGATGCAACGGAAAGTTGGCTCGGGCGAGACGGGAATGAAGGTACATGATTTATTTATTATTATAAAAAAAAAGGAATAAATGAAAGCGCGCACAGTGGCGGAGAATAAACTATGAAACCAAAAGACTATAGCAAAAAAGTACAAACGAAAAACACGCACAATGGCGGAGAATAAACTATGAAACCAAAAAGACTATAAACATGGAACAAAAACTTACTTGGCTTGGACAAAAATAGTTGCATGGAGAATGGACATGGAAAGAAGTATCAGGCATGGACAGAGCATAAATGTGGTGAGGTCGTCAGAACGACAAACTGAAAAGAATGAACTTAAATACTATGGACATGATTAGTGAAAGCAGGTGCGTGACTCAAAACGTGAAACAGGTGCGTGACGTGACAGGTGAAAACTAATGGTTGCTATGGTGACAAAACAAAAGTGCACAAAAAGTCCAAAACCCAAAACGAACATGACCAAAACAAAAACATGATCACACAGACATGACAAGTTTCTTATTTTACTTTTTTAAATGCATATGTTTGATCAAAACAAAGTCAATAGTACAAAATAAGGAAACAAAAGCAAAATCTACTACTCTATCCTCATTGAAATCCTTTTTTTGCCCTCAAAGTCCTCCTGTGTCCAGGGAATTATTCTGTGAGTTTATTTGAATTTAAAACATTAACAAAAACATTAAAAAAAAACCAGATTTTAACTAAATAAAAATATCAACCTAATCACTCTAGAATTGATCATACACTGATACTCCCATCGACAATATAAATGTATTGATTAATCCGCCCTCCCCTTTTGTGTCGTGATCATGCTGACACATCAACAGTTGTTATATTATCCTCTCTCTACTTGTTAATTTCCTGTTAAGAATTGCTTACTTTTCATCTACACTTCTTAAACTTTACTAAGCACTGTTTGTGTGAATGCTTCTTGGCATTCACACTACATTATTCTACACCAAAATTAATCTATTTATTATTCTTCCGTAGCTTTTTTCGTCTGCCTTTAGCTCCCAAGCCGTTCATTTGATTGATCCCGTTCAAGCGTATAAACGTTCAGCGCTTGCGGGCTCGTTCAACAAACGCTCCCCAATATTACTGATTTTACAGTAAGTCATAATTTTCTTTTCTTTTTTTCCCTTTTTTTTCTTTTGACTATTCCTCCCCCATTTTCAACTAATTCAAACCATCCCACCATTAAAACATTTGTCTTGATTAGGACAATAGAACTTGGTAACCCTCAAAATTCCTAATTTTTACAGTATTCATGGTTTTCCAAAATATTGGACAATACAATTGGTACTCATCCCACCATTCTCACTTACTGTTGCCTTTTGTTTCCTCCCTGAAAATAATCTTGAATGCAAGTAAATGTTTAAAAATGGGACGGCGTGGCGAAGTTGGTAGAGTGGCCGTGCCAGCATTCGGAGGGTTGCTGGTTACTGGGGTTCAAGCCCCACCTTCTACCATCCTAGTCACGTCCGTTGTGTCCTTGGCCAAGACACTTCACCCTTGCTCCTGATGGCTGCTGGTTAGCGCCTTGCATGGTAGCTCCCGCCATCAGTGTGTGAATGTGTGTGTGAATGGGTGAATGTGGAAATACTGTCAAAGCGCTTTGAGTACCTTGAAGGTAGAAAAGTGCGATACAAGTATAACCCATTTATCATTATTTATAAAACACTATCATAAAAAATATATGTGTTGAAGGAAAAAACAACAACACTTATTTAGCCTGAAATGAGCAAAAAAGCAATAATTTCGCAGAAATGCATTCTGGATAATGACGTCATTTTGACCTATTGCATTAAGATTAAACATTGGCAGCCACCTTTGTATTTCAATCAATAGTCACCTTAAGGCCTCATTTGAAATTTGTTAATGTTAAAACTTTAATTTACTTTGGTTTTGTAACATATTTTATGTGAAACTTCACTAAAGTAATTGTGTAAAGGCAAACATCGAGCAGCAACATATATAACGCTACAACAAAAAATTAAAAAAAAATTGATTTATACTCGACATTAGCCAATTCTGACCTTTATCCCGTTCAAACGTCAAAACGTTTAGCGCTTTTAGGACATGTGGGCTCATTCAACAAACATTCCCCAATATTACAGGTTTTACAGTAAATCATAATTTCTACGTCTTTTTGCCCTTTTTTTCTTTTGACGACTCCTCTCACATTTTTCAACTAACTTAAACCATTCCACCATTAAAACATTTGTTTTGATTAGGACAATACAACTTGGAATTTTTTTAACCCCCAAAATTTTACTTATCTTAAGGTTTTTTTTTTACATCTGTGAGTCATATAGACAAAGAAATAAATAAATTTTATAGTAAAGAAAAAACTAAGATTTATACTGAAATTAGTCAAAAGGGTAGTCTTGTCGCATACATCTTTTTTGACCAAAGTGGCAAACTGCTTTGAGAGCATGGCTGTTTAGTACAATAATTAGCATGTTCTATTTTCAAGCAGGACGAACCCCCTGGTTCAAAGCCACGACTGCCTTAAAATAGGGCTAGGCGATAAATAGATATACTCGATATATCGCGGGTTTGTCTCTGTGCGATATAGAAAATGACTATATCGTGATATTTGAGTATACGTTCTCACGCAGTTGCTTTTAGCTGCGGGCATTACACCACAGGCTCTTCTCACTCTTTGTTGTCTCTCCTTCTCACAGAGACGTAAAACAAGCGCACCTTCTTACATACGTCACATACGTATACGCCCTCGCGGAGCAGAGAGGTAGCGGCATGGGTAACGTTAGCTATGGTGCAAGTGGTAATACGAGAGAAAGAAGGTGTGAATCTGGTAACAAATGAAGGAAGAATTAATTCCCAAGAAAAACAGCAGGGGGTCCATCGTCTGGCGGTGGTTTGGCTTCAAGTGGGAATATGTCGAACAGACAACCGTAATTTGTCAAGTGTGGGGCAAAAGCGTTGTTAAAAAAAGTAGCATTACTGCTAATATGGAGCATCATTTGAAAAGTCACCTGCTAGAGAATGAAAAGTGCTTACTCTGCATGTCAACATCTCCGTTTGGTGCCACACCAACAAAATGCCAGGCAACCATTTCCAGATCAACACCGTATGAAAAAAATTGTCAACAACAGAAGGAGATAACGTCCGCAGTAACCTACCACATAGCGAAGGACATACACTATTTGATTTCCTATTATGCAGCTCATTTTTATTTGACAGTTATTGAAATATCTTGTGTGACATCATGCACAAAAGTGCACTTTATTTGTTTTAAACTACCGGTATTGTAGTGGCGTTCTGTACAAAAAGTGCACTTTAGTGTTGTTTTGGTATGTCATCTTAGTGACATCATGCACAAAGGTGCACTCACCTTGTTTTAAAATGTCTCTAACAATCTTGCACTTTCTGTTTTGAAATGTTTGTGCCACTGCTTAATAACTGTTTAATAAATACAGTTTTGGTCAATTGACTTACCGGTAGTTGTGATTTCCCTCTCTGCATGAAAGTTTAAAATGAGCATATATTAATGCAGTATGAACAAGAATGTTTTAATGTAGACACATAGAATCATCATACTAGTTTGATTATATGCATCAAGTGTTCATTTAAGGCTAAGGCAAAATATCGAGATATATATCGTGTATCGTGACATGGCCTAAAAATATCGAGATATCAAAAAAAGGCCATATCGCCCAGCCCTACCTGAAAGATTTTTTTTTAAGGAAGCGCAACAGCAACTGTTGTGTATTAACTTTCAGAGTGTTAGGAACTTTTTGGAGAGTGCGACGACTTCATTTTCTGTGTTGTTCTGAGTGGCAACAGGCATTCATGAGTTCAGCATGCCAGCTCTTTTTTGTGAGTAACGTTAATGTTATCCCTTTGTTACAACGCGGGGATGATAATGTGTCTCCGGCACATTTGACTCCGTTTTGAGAGAGAAAACGCACGGTTACCAATTTCGAAATAAAACGTAACGGACAGAAATATATCAGGTTGGTTTCATAATGAATCAATGTAGCCGGGCCCAATAAAGCCATATAAATCTATTTAGATTTGAGTGACGCTTTAGTATAACTAAACGTTATGAAGGTGCCGGAATATTTCATGCTATTATTCAGAGGCAGCCTAAAATGAATCCTTTATTATTCACAACAGAAACATGTACAATATCTGATCCAGTTCTAATCTGATGAGTTACATTTCTGTGTTATTATTTGTGTATGCTGCAACCCCAGTGTCCATTTAGTTAATTTAGCTGTTTTTTTTAATGGGGTGGCGTATTTGCCTTTTACGGCAGAAATTATTAATTAAATCAACTAGGTATGTATTGAGTTACATGTAAATGATGCTAATATGTACGTTCATTATATGGTTTCTCTCATTTCAGAAAGAAACAAGCCAGCATTAGCGGCTTGGTACAAAGGAAGGTGTGCACACCACAACAAGCGGCTGCATTGACTGATGCTATCCTGAATATGTTGCTAACTGACATGAGGCCACTATCAATGGTGGAGGATGAAGGTTTTAGACAAATGATTCACGTCCTCAACCCTGATTACACTCTTCCCTTGAGGACCCATGTTACCAAAGTGATGGAGAGGAAGTACGAGCAGACATTCCAAGCAGTGTAGACTGACATAAAAGCCACCCAGAGCAAAATTGCTCTCACTACTGATGCGTGGACAAGTGTAGCCACGGAAGCCTACCTTGGCAATAAATGCCATTACATTGAAGACGAATGGAACATGAAGTCAATCTGCCTTACAACCATGCCACGAGAGGAAAGACATTCAGCATCTAACATTGCAGAATGGTTGGAATAGGTAGTAGCCAGGTTTAAAATTCCCCTGAGCAAAATTATTGCTATTGTGCATGACAATGGTACACTTTATAAAAAAAAACATTTTTGTAACACTTGCCTTGTTTTATTTGGTAAGTTGAAAGAACATGGTGCCAGTATGCTGTTTTTTTAAATGAAATACTGGAAAGGATAGAAATGTAGTTTGTCTCTTGTGTCCGATTATTAATCGATTAATCAAAGTAGTACGGTAATCGACAGATTAATCGATTATCAAATTAGTTGTTAGTTGCAGCCCTAATCTGAAGTTGTAGTCACTAAAGTGTATCTTTTTGTTGCCATTCCTAAAAGAAAGTAGTGTATAGTTGTATACTTATATATGTCAGTAGATTTGATATGGAAACGCTAAAAACTACAAGATGGCTGACGGGGAGAAAATACAGTCAAACGGAGCATCCTGAAGAGACGGTCAGATAGGTTACTTAAAAATGGTCTGTAAAACAAAATACATGCAACATTTTGACCAAAGAACCACCATTACATGTTGCAGTATGTAGACCACAAGGAAGTGTTTTAAATGTACAAAAACAATCATAATATGAACCCTTCAAAGTGTGATCTTTATCATGGATTTCAATGACATTCACAAGTGTTAGCAAAACTCCATTGCTCCGTAGTTTTCCCAAAGCCAATAATAAAGGCTTCATGGCAAAATCCGCCTAATTAGTAATGAACCCGCCTTCATTTACGACTTACTGTAAGCTCTTGGTCGTGTCGGGAGGCTGGATGGGAGAACACAAAGAAGGGAACGTGTGTAACTTCAAGCGGATAATAGAAACATTTTAGCGCAAACGGGAGAATAGGTGCCCTTTGATTACTAATAAATGTGACATTACATACCGAGTGGAAGTTAGTATGATGTATTAGCGCAAGCAGAGTTATTTTGTCAGTATCGCTGCATTTCCTCAACTGTGTAAACATTTGCAGGACCCACTGTCACTTTATTTGGTGTTACCCTTGCTTTAGGTGGGCCCCATATTCTTTCCCCCCTTTTTACCCTAAAGCACTGAACGGTTCAGTGTCAAAAATAGTTTTGTGTTACTTTTGCAATAAAGACATCTATGTAGAGAAACCATTATTTAAATTAATATAGAAATGAAAATAAAAAACTATTTTTGAGTGTTCCTGTAGTCAATCAAGGAAATGCATGCACACTCATTGCTACTGCTGTTCAATTGGAATCTGAATGACACACTGTCAAAATATTCATCCAAGGGCGGATTTCAATACTACAAAATCAAAACGAACGAAAAACAAAACTTTTTTCTTGTACAACCGGAATAGCCAGCATTTCTTGCTTGATGCCTTCTGCACTGTTTAGTAAAGTAATTGTATTGTGCTATTAAGGCAGATCACTTTCATAGAACTTATGTACAAAGTGGAATGTGTCAATAGTAAAATACGGTGGACAACAGGGGCAAACACAAAACACTGTCCAAATGATCCAAACACAGAAAGTTTCCAAAACCAAAACCACACAAACTTGGCAACATGAAAATGCTACAGATTATAAATGCTTGATAACTTCTGATTTGTTCTGAGAACTTACAGCATTGCTGTCATGCAGGAGTTGTGAGGGTTGAAGTGTGTTTTTGTCAATTGTAGCATTTTTCTTTTGCAGCATTTTCCCACCTTGTGTGTTTTGGGTTTTGGATCATTTTTACGTCTGTTGTGAGCGTTTGCCCATGTCAGCTACTGTAGCAAAAGACCAAGTATGTTATGTTAATAGTATATCAGTATATAACATAGGATTAGCTATTAAAAAATAAACCTGCATATGCATTACAATGTACAGTTTAAGTCAAAACTATTTAACTCTGGGTAAATTACATTTATTTTCAAAATGTGCTAACATACAATAGGTTTGAAAACTAATTGATCATTACTGCTTGTAATGCCCAGCTAACTAATTGAATTTGATTATAGAGACAACTCATTTGAATATATTGAAAAATAACCACCAATAATATGAATTAGTCAGTCAGGTTTTTGTAATCTGCGGCTCAAATGAGCGTTTAAAGACAGAATCACTCCACATTTTTCTATTTAGGACATTTTAGGGACCGCGGGGTCGTACATCCGGGTCCTCGTGCATGCTAAGTATGCTAAATTATACGTGGTCATCACTAACTTTAGAAAGTGTTTGCCATAGGATGGTCAGGAAAGTACGAACGAATAGTTATATTGGTTTGAAAGGAGTTATCTTACAAGAGTGGACTGTGTCGGTAAGAGCTCCACGTAGAGAAAAACGTTTCTCCTTCTTCGTGTTTAATTCCGGAGATCCAAACGTCAGGTATTTTCAAAAAGACAAACTAAAAACTTGCTGTAAGTTCCGTAAGAGGCTTGACGTGGCATTCAGGCATGCCCAAAAAGGAAACTGTCGGAGAACTTCCTGTCCCGTCTTTCAAAATAAAACACAATGAATATATATATATATATATATATATATATATATATATATATATATATATATATATATATATATATATATATATATATATATATATATATATATATATATATATATATACATATATATATATATACATCCATCCATCCATCCATCTTCTTCCGCTTATCCGAGGTCAGGTCGCGGGGGCAGCAGCCTAAGCAGGGAAGCCCAGACTTCCCTCTCCCCAGCCACTTCGTCCAGCTCTTCCTGTGGGACCCCGAGGCGTTCCCAGGCCAGCCGGGAGACATAGTTTTCCCAACGTGTCCTGGGTCTTCCCCGCGGCCTCCTACCGGTCGGACGTGCCCTAAACACCTCCCTAGGGAGGCGCTCGGGTGGCATCCTGACCAGATGTCCGAACCACCTCATCTGGCTCCTCTCGATGTGGAGGAGCAGCGGCTTTACTTTGAGCTCCCCCCGGATGACAGAGCTTCTCACCCTATCTCTAAAGGAGAGCCCCGCCACCCGGCGGAGGAAACTCAATTCGGCCGCTTGTACCCGTGATCTTGTCCTTTCGGTCATAACCCAAAGCTCATGACCATAGGTGAGGATTGGAACGTAGATCGACCGGTAAATTGAGAGCTTTGTCTTCCGGCTCAGCTCCTTCTTCACCACAACGGATCGATACAGCGTCCGCATTACTGAAGACGCCGCACCGATCCGCCTGTCGATCTCACGATCCACTCTTCCCTCACTCGTGAACAAGACTCCGAGGTACTTGAACTCCTCCACTTGGGGCAAGATCTCCTCCCCAACCCGGAGATAGCACTCCACCCTTTTCCGGGCGAGAACCATGGACTCGGACTTGGAGGTGCTGATTCTCATCCCAGTCGCTTCACACTCGGCTGCGAACCGATCCAGTGAGAGCTGAAGATCCTGACCAGATGAAGCCATCAGGACCACATCATCTGCAAAAAGCAGAGACCTAATCTGCAGCCACCAAACCAGATCCCCTCAACGCCTTGACTGCGCCTAGAAATTCTGTCCATAAAAGTTATGAACAGAATCGGTGACAGAGGGCAACCTTGGCGGAGTCCAACCCTTACTGGAAACGTGTCCGACTTACTGCCGGCAATGCGGACCAAGCTCTGGCACTGAGCATACAGGGAGCGGACTGCCACAATCAGATAGTTCGATACCCCATACTCTCTGAGCACTCCCCACAGGACTTCCCAAGGGACACGGTCGAATGCCTTCTCCAAGTCCACAAAACACATGTAGACTGGTTGGGCAAACTCCCATGCACCCTCAAGGACCCTGCCGACAGTATAGAGCTGGTCCACAGTTCCACGACCAGGACGAAAACCACACTGTTCCTCCTGAATCCGAGGTTCGACTATCCGGCGTAGCCTCCTCTCCAGTACACCTGAATAGACCTTACCGGGAAGGCTGAGGAGTGTGATCCCACGATAGTTAGAACACACCCTCCGGTTCCCCTTCTTAAAGAGAGGAACCACCACCCCGGTCTGCCAATCCAGAGGCACCGCCCCCGATGTCCACGCGATGCTACAGAGTCTTGTCAACCAAGACAGCCCCACAGCATCCAGAGCCTTAAGGAACTCCGGGCGGATCTCATCTACCCCCGGGGCCTTGCCACCGAGGAGCTTTTTAGCCACCGAGGAGCTTTTTAACTACCTCAGCAACCTCAGCCCCAGAAACAGGAGCACCCACCACAGATTCCCCAGTCACTGCTTCCTCATAGGAAGACGTGTTGGTGGGATTGAGGAGGTCTTCGAAGTATTCCCTCCACCGATCCACAACATCCGCAGTCGAGGTCAGCAGAACACCATCCTCGCCATACACGGTCTTGATAGTGCACTGCTTCCCCTTCCTGAGGCGGTGGATGGTGGTCCAGAATTGCTTCGAAGCCGTCCGGAAGTCGTTTTCCATGGCCTCCCCGAACTCCTCCCATGTCCGAGTTTTTGCCTCTGCAACCGCTGAAGCCGCACACCGCTTGGCCTGTCGGTACCCGTCCGCTGCCTCAGGAGTCCTATGAGCCAAAAGAACCCGATAGGACTCCTTCTTCAGCTTGACGGCATCCCTCACCGCCGGTGTCCACCAACGGGTTCTAGGATTACCGCCACGACAAGCACCAACTACCTTGCGGCCACAGCTCCAATCAGCCGCCTCGACAATAGAGGCGCGGGACATGGTCCATTCAGACTCAATGTCCAGCACCTCCCTCGTGACATGTTCAAAGTTCTTCCGAAGGTGGGAATTGAAACTCTCTCTGACAGGAGAATCTGCCAGACGTTCCCAGCAAACCCTCACAATGTGTTGGGGCCTGCCAGGTCTGTCCGGCATCCTCCCCCACCATCGCAGCCAACTCACCACCAGGTGGTGATCGATAGAAAGCTCCGCCCCTCTCTTCACCCGAGTGTCCAAAACATGAAACCGCAAATCCGATGACACAACTACAAAGTCGATCATGGAACTGCGGCCTAGGGTGTCCTGGTGCCAAGTGCACATATGGACACATATGGAACATGGTGTTCGTTATAGACAATCTGTGACGGGCACAAAAGTCCAATAACAAAACACCGCTCGGGTTCGGATCCGGGAAGCCATTCTTCCCAATCACGCCTCTCCAGGTTTCACTGTCGCTGCCAACATGAGCATTGAAGTCCCCCAGTAGAACGAGGGAATCACCCGTGGGAGCACTCTCAAGCACTCCCTCGAGTGAATCCAAAAAGGGTGGGTACTCTGAGCTGCGGTTTGGCGCGTAAGCGCAAACCACAGTCAGGACCCGTTCCCCCACCCGAAGGCGGAGGGAAGCTACCCTCTCGTCCACCGGGTTGAACTCCAACGTGCAGGCTCTGAGCCGGGGGGAAACAAGAATTGCCACCCCAGCCCGTCGCCTCTCACTGCCGGCAACGCCAGAGTGGAAGAGAGTCCAGCCCCTCTATATACATATATATATACATATATATAAATATATATATATATATATATATATATATATATATATATATATATATATATATATATATATATATATATACATATACACAAACACGCACACAAATGTATACAGTACAGGCCAAAAGTTTGGACACAACTTCTCATTCACAACACAACTGATGGTCCCATCCCCATTGATAAAGCAAGAAATTCCACTAATCAACCCTGATAAGGCACACATGTGAAGTGAAAACCATTTCAGATGACTACCTCTTGAAGCTCATCGAGAGAATGCCAAGAGTGTGCAAAGCAGTAATCAGAGCAAAGGGTGGCTATTTTGAAGAAACTACAATTTAAAACATGTTTTCAGTTATTTCACCTTTTTTTGTTAAATACATAACTTCACATTCATAGTTTTGATGCCTTCAGTGATAATCTACAATGTAAAGAGTCATGAAAATAAAGAAAACGCATTGAATGAGAAGGTCTCTCCAAACCTTTGGCCTGTACTGTACGTATAGGGAAAAGCTCCAGCACCCACACGACCCAGAGAGGGACAAGCGGTAGAAAAAGGATAGACACAATATATGTATAAATATAGTAAGGTCATCATATGGGATATTTGGCAAATCTGGGAACTAATTCGTTACCAAGAAATCTCTTCACCAATGTGTTTATAAAGGTGTCTAGTAACATGTCCTAAAAAGTTGAAATTCAACTCCTGGGAGAAAGTTCATAAAAAACTGCACAAAGTCGGGTACCATTAACTGATTTTCGAAAATTCGAAAATGCTTAATTTGGCCTTAAGTAACTTGTGAGGGGTCAAACTAGGGGTTCTTCAATATTCTGAGTTCATTGCAAGTATTTATTTTTCACCAAGACCACTCCCTGGTGGAAAAATGGCCACACCTCCTTTCCATATCCCGACAATGCCCCTCCTCACACATACCATGCAGGGTATATGTAAAAAAATAATAATAATAAAATAAAAAAGATAATAGTTCATTCTTTAATGTTTGACATGATGAATGGGCCAAGTCAGTGTTTAGTGATGGTTGCTGTAGTTGATTGGCATTTCAATGTGAGGACGTTATGAGTTTAAGAACTTTCCATTTCTATGCTGATGATACTGTCATATACTGCACAGCACCCACTCTTGCTGAGGCTTTTAAATATCTACAACATGCATT
Organism: Nerophis lumbriciformis; assembly: GCF_033978685.3. NCBI lineage: Eukaryota > Metazoa > Chordata > Actinopteri > Syngnathiformes > Syngnathidae > Nerophis > Nerophis lumbriciformis. The sequence goes on from NC_084577.2 coordinate 9,657,693, forward strand.
TGACAGAGTACAAGAACAACTTTGCTATCTTCAACTGGTTTTAAATGCAGAGAAAACAAAGTGTATGCTCTTTACCACATCAAAAACTGTAAGATCATCACTGTGTGAGAACATTTTAACAAGAAATGGGCAACAAATTATGTTAGTATCTGCTTTTAAATATTTAGGATTTTTAATTGATGACCACTTGAGTTTTAAGGAGCACATTCAGTATGTTGTAAAAAAACTGAAACTTTTACTGGGATTTTATTATAGAAACAAGTTTTGCTTTTCTTTTACTGTGAAACAGAAATTGGTGGAAACAACCTTTTTACCTGTTATTGACTATGGAGATGTGTTGTACATGAATGCTACTGCTGGTTGTCTCCACAAGCTGGATAGTGTGTACCACGGGGCACTGAGATTCATTACCAACTGTGCTCCCCTTACTCACCATTGTGTGTTATACTCAATGGTTAACTGGACATCTTTATGTGCTCGACGCCTCAATCATTGGTATGTTTTCATCTACAAAACCATTCTGGGTATCACTCCATCTTATCTGTCTTGTCTTTTAACAAAGAAACAAGGAAGTCACAATCTTCGTTCAATGAATGTTCTGCAATTTGTCGTCCCCAAAGTAAAAACTGAACTGGGCAAGAAAGCATTTAGGTTTTCAGCACCGAAGGCTTGGAATAACCTACAATCGAACATTAAACTTCAAACCCTAGTTACGTTGAATGAGTTTAAAGCTTCTGTGAAAGGATTTCAGTCTACCTTGTCTGTATGCACATGTGTCATGTGAGCAAGTTTTAATGTTGTAAATGTGATGTTTTATGTATTTGTTTACTGTTTTTAATGTAACCTTGCTGCTGCCCTCTTGGCCAGGTCTCCCTTGGAAAAGAGATCTTTGATCTCAATGGGATTTTACCTGGTTAAATAAAGGCTAATAAAATAATAATAATAAAATAACATTAGCACCAAACATGCACCAAAACTACAAATACTGCTACCTTAATGACAGGAACGGAGATGGCATCCCAGATACATCTGGCACTCTTGATACCATTGTGGAAGAATCAGATGATCAGATCGATGATGAGGTTGCAGTAGATGCCGCACTTGAGGATATATCAGTTCCGACAGCTAGTGAAAGTGATGATCAGGTGGTCTCCATGGGTGTTGATGAAGCAAGCAATGCAGTCACTCAGTTTGTTGGGGACAATATAGATTTAAACATTGTCTCTATTCATGGAAACACTCCCTTGCATTCCATGGGTTGGATCACCTTTGCCAGATCCGCGGACAACAGCAGCTGTCCAGAGGGTAAAATTGAAGGCCCTTGCCAAAGCTAAGCTCCTGAAGCAAGCTGAAGTGAATATTCTTCCATTCATGAACATGAAACAGAAGGGAATAAACTCCATCACGTTTCTTCCCATTGATGAACTCACCTCCTCTTTGATACATAGCCAGCCACTCCTCACACTGGGTGATATACTCTGGGCAGCAGGGTGGGTGATCAAAGCTCAGGATCCTGACTTCCCACACACCAACTGGAATGGATAGATGAAGAGTATCCATTCAGATAATGTCAAGCAGAGCACACAGATTGATTTCCTCCCAGTCATCGATGGTGACCCTAATGACCGCAACACCATCTTCACCACTCTCAAAGAGTGCATCCGGCTTTCTGCAGGCAAGGTCACTATCGTGACGTTCGATCTTCCGATTTGGCTGAAGGCTGTGGATATTATGAAGCAGGCCAATCATCATTCCGAGGTTGCGCGGGTTTCATCTGCTGAAGTCCTACCTTGGATCCATTGGTAATATCATGGAGGATTCTGGACTACTAGAGCTGATTCAGCTGATTTATCCGGGGAGTACGACATTTGGCCACATCCTGGATGGAGGGTGTTTTGACAAGGCAATCCGTGCTCACCTCCTCATTAGTGCAGCCATGTATCAGCGCATCATGAAACATGCCTTCACTGAGGAGGAGCTTGTTGGAATGAGGACCTTTATGGAGATGGTAGCTGATGGGAAGGTGGGAGCCAGTCACACAGATCCAGTGGTGGTACTGTTTGAGCAGAGATTTGAAGAAACCTTCAAAAGACTCTCCAAAGGGGGACAAACACCTGCACTCTGGGTGCAGTACCACCACATGGTAAATGTTATTAAGCTGTTCATCCGAACTGAGCGGCTTGCAGACCACGATGGGCACCTTTCCTGCATTGCTACCTGGATGCTGGACATCTTTGCAGCTGCAGGCCATCATCAGTATGCCAAAGGTGCACGGCTGTACTGTCAACTGATGAAGGAACTGGAAACTTTGCCTGGTTACAAGCACAGCCTTCGCTCCGTGTCTACCTACAGACTCGGGACTGGCTGCTTCTACAGAGCATGTCTCTGGACCCCAGTGACTATGGATGGACAATAGGTGTTCATGGTTATGAGCCAGTTCCAACTCTAGACCCCATGGCTCCTGAAGAGCTACTCCAGTTCACAAGCTGCAATTACCATGGAGATTGCAGCAGCCGGCGATGCAGCTGCAAAAAGAATAGCGTCTCAGCTTGTGGAGTCTGTCAAGGCATTACCTGCAAGAATGCTATTACACATTGATGAAGAGATTTCTTGGTAACGATTTAGTTCCCAGATTTTCAGACGCTTCTCTTACTAATATATACATACAGCATATATAAACATATATATACAGTATATATTTGTGGTTGCTGATACGATTCAAGGACAATCTCAGTTTTTTAGAACGCTACGATCTTAAACGATTTAGTGAGTTAAGATTGATTCAGTAACATTTTAGTTAAAAAAAAACAAAAAAACAGTTTGACTGTGAAACAAATACTGGATATTGGACACTGAAGTTAACTATATTCCTGTTATTTCTTGTAAGGGAATTAGGCATTCAACAATTAAGAGTCAATACATTTACATCTTATGTGAATGAAGTTCAACCAACACTGTAGGTTAAATTACCAAGAGGAAACCTTGTCTGCTCACATTTTTAACGTTCAAGCAATTTTCAATAAAACTACATCAACCAACATTTTAACAGTAGATTTACCTGCTAAATAAAGTTCCCCGACTTGGACATACAGTATCTGTTCCAGCGTCCCAGCTGTGCTCCCTCAATCCCTTGCCCCCTCAATCCTTTCTAATTTCCATAACCTCCTTCATCCATCTCTTGTATTTATTTGTTTCTGATGAAATGACTTCTTTTTTGCTGCCCGTTGCATGTTGTTGTGTTTCTGAGTCGGTGCGTCGCCGTAACTTGCTCCGCAGTCAATTCCATGTCGGTGGCGTCTTTTGTGGCTTAAAGTTGTATTGTGGCTCTATATCATTGTGTTGTGTCGTTTGTCTTTGTTATGGCTATTTGCAATTGTGTTGTAGATGAAAGTTTTTGTGTTGTAATTTATGATATGGTCTTGTGGCGTTTGCATTCGTTATGACATTTCTTAATCACCGTAGGTATCCAGCATTTTTGTTTTGATGACGCCAGAGACGGGCAAATAGACTTAACTTTTAACGTCCTTATTAAAAGTGCTAACCTTAACATATAGTCTGCCATTCTTAAATCCAATGTTTTCCTTTTTCTAGTATTATTAACTGTATCCACTTGGCATCCATTGCACCGGTCACCCAAGGAGGGATCCCCACATCTGCGGTCCCTTCCAAGGTTTCTCGTTGTACTCATTGGGTTAAGTTTTTTCTTGCCCTGATGTGGGATCTGAGCCGAGGATGTTGTTATAGCTTGTGCAACCCTTTGAGACATTTGTGATTAAGGGCTATATACCATGTACACTTTGATTGATTGATTGACAGTAATGATAAAATCGATCGATTCCCTTTGAAAATGACCTTGGATCCATAATGCAATACCTATCTTCAGGAAGGCAAACTTGCCATTCACAGATCAATATACTTGAAATTTAGAAACACAAATCAATACATTGATATATTGATCAATTGTTACACCGCTATTAATATTATATTATAGTTATTATTATTATTATGGGGCGGTATTGCTCGGTTGGTAGAGCGGCCGAGCCAGCAACTTGAGGGTTGCAGGTTCGATCCCCGCATCCGCCATCCTAGTTACTGCCGTTGTGTTCTTGGGCAAGACACTTTACCCACCTGCTCCCAGTGCCACCCACACTGGTTTAAATGTAACTTAGATATTGGGTTTCACTATGTAAAGCGCTTTGAGTCACTAGAGAAAAGCGCTATATAAATATAATTCACTTCACTTCACATTATTGTATAATATCGTATAATATATATAATACCAAACAAAGACGTTTCAAGTAGGGGTACTATTCAACATCAAATAAGTAAAGAGACAGTAATAAAAAAATTGTAATGCAAAACTGTCAGGACCCCTCCAACAGATATATACCTAATAAACTGATTAGGAGAGCTGACTCTGTCCTAAGCTGCCCACTGGACTCCATGAGGAGATCGCTGATATAGAATCATGTTGGCTGAGCTTGCATTCATAATTTTACACTGCAACCGTGGCTTTTCAATGCGGGATATATAAAGTCGATCCTATCCATCAAACTTTTAGCCTCAAAGTTGCTATGGAATGCCTGACGTGACATATTTGTTAATGACAAAAAATGTAATGAGCTACTCAATAAATTTCAATGATTTTGAATTAATATTTATATTTAACCTCTTAAGGCCCAAGCTGTTTGTTTACATGATTTTTTTTTATTTCTCTTTGCTATTTGGGCTTGTTGGACCCTAATTAGAATAAAAACTAAAAATCATCTTTTTATATGATGTACTTAGTCCATAAGTAACAAACGTGTACTTCATGTGTAGTGACATGCTCATTTTTATTTTTACACTTTTTTTCCCGAAATTCCATTGTATGTTATACTCTTGAGGTGGTTCGGGCATCTGGTCAGGATGCCACCCGAACGCCTCCCTAGGGAGGTGTTTAGGGCACGTCCGACCGGTAGGAGGCCGCGGGGAAGACCCAGGAAACGTTGGGAAGACTATGTCTCCCGACTGGCCTGGGAACGCCTCGGGGTCCCACAGGAAGAGCTGGACGAAGTGGCTGGGGAGAGGGAAGTCTGGGCTTCCCTGCTTAGGCTGCTGCCCCCGCGACCCGACCTCGGATAAGCGGAAGAAGATGGATGGATGGATGGATGGATTATACTCTTCTGACACCACCAGATAGCAGTATAACTGTCCATATGTCGGCATAAGACCCCAATTCAGTAGTGTACACAATTTTGGAAATGAGAGCTAAAAGGTGCTGTCCACGTATGTGGCCACTAAGGCCTTTAGAGGTTAAATTCAAAATTAACTTTCAGGGTACAAAAAAAAACTGTTAAGCTAAAAAAATACATTTACCACGTACATTAAATCAATCAATCAATCAATCAATGTTTATTTATATAGCCCTAAATCACAAGTGTCTCAAAGGGCTGCACAAGCCACAACGACATCCTCGGTACAGAGCCCACATAAGGGCAAGGAAAAACTCACCCCAGTGGGATGTCGATGTGAATGACTATGAGAAACCTTGGAGAGGACCGCATATGTGGGTAACCCCCCCTCTAGGGGAGACCGAATGCAATGGATGTCGAGTGGGTCTGACATAATATTGTGAGAGTTCAGTCCATAGTGGGGCCAGCAGGACACCATCCCGAGCGGAGACGAGTCAGCAGCGCAGAGATGTTCCCAACCAATGCACTGGACAGCCAGCACTTCATCCATGGCCACCGGACCTGTGTCCTCTTTTTTTGCTATTTTTATCTGCCACACGTAGAAAATGAAAATAATGCATACATGAAACCGGTCCCTGGTGGGAAAAAGGTTGGGGAACCCTGGCCTGGAGGATCCATTCATCCATTTTCTACCGCTTGTCCCTCTCGGGGACGCGGGGTGCCTGTAGCCTCTCCCAGCATTCGGGCGGAAGGCGGGGTACGCCCTGGACAAGTCGCCCCCTCATCGCAGGGCCAACACAGATAGACAGACAACATCCACACTCACATTCACACACTAGGGCCAATTTAGTGTTGCCAATCATATTCTTGTTATTTTGACACAATTTATTTTTAATTTTGAGCAATTTGTAAACAGCCCCTTTAATTAGCAGTATTTTACTATAGCGCTCACCATTTTGTGCCGCTACGAACGCTACGGGAGCTGCCATTTTGATGACATCACTTCCTGTAACAGCGGACACGGCCATTTTGAACATTTGGGGCCCCATACGTCACATTCTGTTTACGTCCTGTACACACCGTCGTGACCATTTCGAAGAGCTTCGAGGCCAGCGGCACTTCTGACACATCTTTTTCCACAATTGCTGTACGTTGCGCCGGTCATAGCTGTGTCAGCCTGTTTTAGAGATCACTTTGTGTGATGAGAAATGCTTTAAAGTCTCACAATCTTGCTGTATCGCTTCGGGTTGCTAGGCAACCACTGAGCTAGCATTTTAGCTACGTAGTTAGCGTTGGGCTTCAGCCGCCTTCATTTTGAGGACTTTATCAGCGAAAGGGGGGTTTTTTCCTTGACAAATCTTTAACTGTGATGAGACGAAAAAATATGCCGGAGGCACTACCTGGATGGACAGAAGCCAATGAAGGATTGCCTGACACTGCTAGTTTGTTTTAGCGGTATCAGTGACTACGTGAAGCCCCTGCTTGTTTATAACTTTGAAACTCCCAGAGTGTTCAACAATGACACTCATATTCCCAGACACAAGGTCAATGATTTTTTTGTGTTTTGAGTGCACCAACGATGTATATATATATATATATATATATATATACACACATATATATATATATATATATATATATATATATATATATATATATATATATATATATATATATATATATATTAGTGATGGGTTGATGAGGTGTCATGAAGCGTTTGGACACATTGCAAAACTGTATTGATACTGTGTCGATACTGTGTCACTAAATACTGACATCTGCTGGACATTAAAAATCCCTACAGGCAACCTATGGACCGACTCAACTGACACTGATTTTATGACCTAGTACAGTGGTTCTCAAATGGGGTTACGCGTACCCCTGGGGGTACTTGAAGGTATGCCAAGGGGTATGTGAGATTTTTAAAAAATATTCTAAAAATAGCAACAATTCAAAAATCCTTTATAAATATATTTATTGAATAATACTTCAACAAAATATGAATGTAAGTTCATAAACTCCGTGAAGCACAAGCTCAGGTTTGTCACTAAAATGTCTGTGAAAAAGAAGTGTGAAAAGAAATGCAACAATGCAATATTCAGTGTTGACAGCTAGATTTTTTGTGGACATGTTCCATAAATATTGATGTTGAAGATTTTTTTTTGTGAAGAAATGTTTAGAATTAAGTTAATGAATCCAGATGGAGCTCTAATACAATCCCCAAAGAGGGCACTTTACGTTGATTATTACTTCGAGGTGTAGAAATCTTTATTTATAATTGAATCACTTGTTTATTTTTCAACAAGTTTTTAGCTATTTTTATATCTTTTTTTCCAAATAGTTCAAGAAAGACCACTACAAATGAGCAATATTTTGCACTGTTATACAATTTAATAAATCAGAAACTGATGACATAGTGCTGTATTTTACTTCATCTTTTTTTTTTCAACCAAAAATGCTTTGCTCTGATTAGGGGGTACTTGAATTAAAAAAAAAATTCACACGGGGTACATTGCTGAAAAAAGGTTGAGAACCACTGACCTAGTATATACAATAATATAAACCAAGTCATTGTATTTCATTTAGGATTATTTCATAACTTCATTTAAATAAAAATATATTTTTTGTCTTTTTTAGATACAGTCAATAAATAATGTGAACATGTATCATAACATGGAAATCTAAGAGAACGTGTTGTGAATGAGGATGCTTGTGGACCTGGAAATTATTATTATTATTATTTATTTTTTTTGTGTGTCCTGTCCAGCTTCTCAGGCAAATCATATAGTTGATGTAGATGCCCATGTCGGCTGTTCAGATTTACTTTACAAAAGAGAAGTGTAAAAAAAAAAAAAAAAAAAAAAGGAAATTATTATATTTTTTTTTTTTTACACATTTTTATAAAAAAAAACAACAGTTTTTCCAACGTATTCAATTTTAGACGCTTTCTCTTCTTAGTTATTATTTCTCCGGGTGTAGAAAAGACCCGCTCACAGGGCACAGAGGAGGCGTCAGTGCGACACAGTTCGCGTATTGGTCACGTGACCAAAACAGCTCATGATCGGTCACGTGACTTTCTAAAAGCGGTACGCGCACCGACACAGGGTTTCGCTCTATGAGCTCGACGCATGCGTCGATGCATCGGTGTTGCCGGACCCATCACTAATATATATATATATATATATATATATATATATATATATATATATATATATATATATATATCTTGTGACATCACAAGAGGCTGTGTCCTTGAGGGAAAATATATTCCCCTGAGATGGCTCCAACATACAGGAGTTTTGGTTCTATCTGGTGGAGAGTGGCAGCGCACCCCCACACCTGGGGCTAATCAGCAAGTGATTGCCATGCAGGACTTTTAAGGCCAGCAAGCCTGTCAGTAAGAGGAGTGTGGAAGGAGAGACAAAGCCAATTGTGATCAGTTGCAGAGGAGAAGAGCGAGGAGAACATTGTTGTGTGGAAGCCAACCCAAGTTGGAGCAACAGCGAGGATCCTTGACCTGGACCACTGAGGAGGGTGAATAACCCTACGAGGACAGCACCACAGCAGGGGTGAGGCCTAACTGTGCTGCAGAGACATTGCTGCTGTAAATCCCCATAAAATTCCTAATTAAATCTTTGTTTTACGTTAATCTTGATCTACGTTGCACTTCTTGTCCTACCCCGCAGAGAGCTAGCCTCTCATGGAATAACAATATATATATATATATATATATATATATATATATATATATATATATATATATATATGTATATGTATATAGGGTTAGGGTTAACTTTACACATACAAACTGTAGCACACAAAAAAGCACATTTAATACAAAAAAAAAACTTTATCATGGTCTTACCTTTACTTATAAATGAAGTCCATGCGCAGCTCCTTTTGAACAAAAGCATCGATAACTTGTTTATAGAAGTCTTCCTTATCTTTCTTCAGTTTTAAAAGTCTCTCTGTCTCGATGGAGATCTTCCTTTAAGTATTACCTCCTACTTCGATTGAAAGTCCAGTTTAGAAAACTGTTTTATTTTAGCTGTTATCCTCCATGTTAATAGTCCAGGCAAGAGGAAAAAATAAACGATCGCTGCTAACTGTTGCTGCTTGTTGTCACTTCTTCTGCAGCCGAGTAGTCGCAGAAATGCTCCCTGGGATCACTACCGCCCTCTACCACCAGGAGGCGGGATTACTGCGAGCCTCACACAGTGCGTCTTCGCAGCAGTTTTATGATTGCTCAGCACAAGAAATACATTACACACATACAGTTGTTGACAAAATACACTGTACATTATATACAGTACCTCAGCTAACTAAACTATGGAAATGTATAATATAGTTTATATAGCAATACGGTCTCACTGCACAGCAGGCCAGCAGTTAGCCGAGTCATTGCGCAATCCATGGTGAGGCTCAACTCAGTGACGTGCCTCAACTGGCTGCTGACTCACCGCAAGTCTCTTCTCAGTATTTGAACGGCAAATGTGAAAATTCAGCGATTTTGAATAAAAAATAATCTAAAACTGGTGAAGTTAAATGGAAAATAACTTTATAGTATAATCACATACAACAATTATTATTTTTTTTTCTTTTTAAATTGTTTTTCTTTCCATGATGGCACGTGAGACCCCGCCTCATTTGCCTCCCCTGACTGCACGTCACTGATTTTATATATATATATATATATATATATATATATATATATATATATATATATATATATATATATATATATATATATATATATATATACTGTACATACACACATACATATGTATATACATATGTATATATACACATTACAGTGTCTTAAAAGTTTGGAATTTTTTACTAAGACAGCAACTTATGTGAAGGCTAGAACCAATTATTCTTGTTTACATTGATTCTTATGGGGAACTCTGCTTTACTATACGAATGTTCCGGTTAGCGAACCATGTTAAAGAACCAACTAAATTTGTGGATCAAGGTTCCTGTGTAATTCCAAATAGGGACGGAACAAAAAACAATGGCACTGGTTGGAGTAACCAGTCTCACGAAAAAACCAAGGGAACAAAATGAAACAAAAAGTGGTAGGAAGAAGGGATAAGGCTGCACACAAAAAACAAAGAAGCAATTAAAACATATCAAGATACTTGCGTGTGAAGTGGCAGAAGGTAAGTTGGCGGAGTCTTGACTCATTGAAGACATGACGGAACCAACCAGCAATAAGCAATCAGATGAAATAGGGAAACGTTTATTGCAGCCAGGTGTTTCTCAGGCCTTCTCGCCTTCCTATGTTGCCATGACAATTAAAAGCCAAAAAAACAGAGGGAACAGAGTGGCTAAAGAAAAGCAAGCAGGTACAAAACAGGAATGTAAAAGTAGTCCCCCCATACCACCAAACTCCCTGAACAGACGCACCCTTGCAGTTTACCTGGCTTTCCTGGAAAACATCTATACACATCAGTAAGGAATGATGGGTCGAGGATTAGAGGCCGAGAAATCCAAGAACAATCTTCGGGGCCGTACCCCTCCCAGTCCACCAGGCAATGGAAACTCCTGACCCCTTTTTCTCACATCCAAAATTGTCTTGACCTGGATGGCTGTCGATTAGCCTGGGAGGAGGTGGAGGCACCTATGGAGGCCTTAAGTCCCTGGAGGTAACAGGATTTAGGAAAGGGACGTAGAACACTGGGTGCATTCTAAGGGGCTCTGGAAGGCAGAGCTGGACTAAAGTGGAACAGATAATGGGCTTGATGGAATACCCATCAATGAATCTGGGCTGAAGTTTACATGAGTCAGTGTGGAGAGGTAGATCCCTGGACGACCCACATGAGCGTGGCAAAGATGGGCAGTGATAGATGGCACGGCGGATCCAGATTCAAATGATTGGAAGGCAGGTGGTTGGAAGTCATAGGCAGCGTGAAAAGGAGAGATCGCTGTGGCAGAGATGATGAGACAATTATGATGTGCATACTCAGTCCATAGTAGGTTAAAGAACCAGAATTCAGGCTATTGGTAGCATATGGTGGCCTCCAAGTCTTGATGTGCTCGCTCTTGGTTGTTGGACTGAGGGTGGTACCCGAAGAACATACTGAAAGAACCTCCCATGGACTTGCAGAAATCCTTCCAGACAGTGGACGGGAATTGGAGACCTTGAACACTCTGCCGGTGGTCCCTGGTGAGCTCATAAAAGAAACTCTGAAAATGGGAAGGACTCAACGACTTGAAGCAAAGTCTCCATGATGAAGAGTAGTAGATCCAATTTACGTGAGGTGAAACATTTGTTTAATACAATTGCTTAATTTGCTACCGACCTAGAATGGATTAGTTCAAGACGAAGTGTGAAGTCCTCTTGGCCTGGTTAAACGCAGTAACGCCGTTCCCGGTGAGCTGGTAGTTACATTGTGACTGCTAATGCACCGTCCATGCAGAGGCATCCGCAACAGCCAAATAGCTTGAAACCAGATGTTTCTTGGCGTGGAGGATGTCCGTCTAGGCAAGAACAAAGATTGGTTCCGGGCAGATACCTCGGACTAGGACTTATTCTCGCCAACACTCCCCTGCGCTTCCCACGTCTCCATGGCCTCTTCTTCTTCCAGGTAAAAGGTGAGCGCCTCAGATCGTCAGTATAGAGGCAAGATGACAATGCCTAAGGCCTGGCCACCAAAATAAAGCTTTAGCACCCCATGCTATTTTCCAATGTCAAGCAATGTGTGGCGATCATACATGAATATGGCAGTGACATCTTGGTATAGATCACAGATCATTGCAACAGCAAACACTACTTTAAGGAGACCTGGCAAGCGACCCGCCAATCACACTGGCGCCATTGTACCTTGGCAAGGACCCAGCCGAGAGTATAGCACTGGTCCACAGTTCTACGACCAGGACAAAAAACATGCTGCTCCTATTGAATCCGAGGTTTGGCAGTCCAGTGTAACGTCCTCACCAGTACACCTGAATAAACCTCAACAGGAAGGCTGAGGAGTGTGATCCCATGATAGTTGTAATTCATCCTCCAGTCCCCCTTTCCAAAGAGAGGAAACACCACCCCAGTCTGCCAATCGAGAGGCACCGCCCCTGGATGCTGCAGGGTATTATCAAACTAGATAGCTCCACAGCATCCAGAGCTTAAAGTAATTCCAGGTGGCTCTCATCCACCCCTGGTGCCCTGACACCGAGAAGCTTAGCTACCTCGACAACCAGACAGACCACCATAGATAAGACACATATTCCTTGTAGGAAGACGTGTAGCTGGGATTGAGGAGGTCTTTGAAGTATTTACAATATCCCAAGTCGAGGTCAGCATATAGTTTATGGATTTAAAGTGTGTACAAAATGCAAACAGAACAAATTGAGAACAGGAAGTGAACAAATGCGTTCGTAACTGCTATGAAATGGAAAAGAGGTAGCACTAAATAAGCTCTGCCTCATCCTTTTGAACTTGTTGTAACAAGAAACTGGAAATCATATTGTAACTGTAGGCATGTTTGAAATAAATATAAATTTACGATAACTGTAACCATAACCAAAACCTCATGGTTACCTTAATTGTGGATGGTTTCCTAAAAAGCGGCAGCGTGGGTTGGTATACGGTCAGATAGGTCAGGTCAATACATACGGGAAATACACCCAGACGGCAACTTTAGATAACACTATTAACAGATTTTGAGCAAATGAATGATGTACATTCAAGTAAAATATTTAAAAATGTTTGTGACTGACAATCTGACAATACTGTAAATCTGCATTTGTGTCACAATATTGTTTTTTAGGTTAATTTTAATTCTGTAAGCAAGTAATTTGATTAATCTTGATTAATCTAAACTAAAACGTGTGATTAATCTAATTTAAACAATTTTGTTAATCAATATGTATATATATATGTGTATATATATATATATGTATATTTATATGTTTATCACTTTTCATTGATTAGAATGTAAAATGTATTTTTGACAGTTATTATTATTAACTCAATCACTCAATCAATCGAACTTTTCATACATAAAAAATTACAACACAAAGTGCTTTACAAACTTAAAAACATTGCCCAATGACCTACATCCCTCATCATCAATCATGCACACACACACACACACACACACACACGCACACGCACACGCACACGCACACGCACACGCACACATACACACTCACACTCACACATACACATGCAGTTGAATTTGTGGCTGAGTACAGAGGAGTCAGGTGAAGGAACACTATCACGGGAGCCGTGCACTAAGAGGTCACCAGGCCACAGCCACCAGGATGCTGACACAAAGAGCCCCCACAGTCATATAATCCCTGATGCAGAGGGCTACCTCTGAGGAACGCTGGAAAGTAAAAATAATAAAGAAGAAGGACCTTAACATTAATTGATATTACTTGAAACTCATCCTTGCCAACCCTCCCGGATTTTCCGGGAGACTCACGAAATTCAGCGCCTCTCCCGAAAACCTCCCGGGACAAATTTTCTCCCGAAAATCTCCTGAAATTCAGGCGGAGCTGGAGGCCACGCCCCCTCCAGCTCCATGCGGACCTGAGTGAGCCTGTTTTCACGTCCGCTTTCCCACAATATGAACAGCGTGCCTGCCCAATCACGTTAAAACTGTAGAATGACCGAGGGCGAGTTCTTGGTTTCTTATGTTGGCTTATTGTTAGGCAGTTTCATTTACGTCCTCCCAGCGCGGTAACAACACACAACAACAGCAATCACGTTTTCGTCTACCGTAAAGCAGTTCGTCTGCCGTAAACAGCAATGTTGTGACACTCTTAAACAGGACAATACTGCCATCTACTGTACATGCATATGTGACAATAACATCTACGGCTTTTAGAGAGTGCAGTGCACAACTGCGCACACAACAAGGAGACGAAGCAGAAGAACGAGGAAGATACAGCCATGGCGACGCCAACGACGAGTAAGATGAAGAAATTCCAAGCCGCAGCTGCGATTGGACCTGAATAGCCTCCGGGAAGAAGTAGTGGACTACCAAGTGCTTGGCAGTGAAGATCTTCCTCAGGAAGCAAAGATTGACCGGTTTTGGGCCATGCTAGGGAGAGATGGAAGATTCTAGACTCTAGTGCATTTGATGAAAGCACTTTTGTGCGTGCCACACAGCAATGCATCATCAGAGAGGGTGTTCAGCATGGTTAGAAAAATAGTGACAGAGAATAGAACAAGGATGGACAATTCAACCCTTAACTCAACAATGAGTAGATGAGTGTTTTGTTTGTGTATATGTGTAAATAAATGAACACTGAAATTCAAGTATTTCTTTTTTATATATATATATATGTATATGTAAATGATAATGATAAATGGGTTATACTTGTATAGCGCTTTTCTACCTTCAAAGTACTCAAAGCGCTTTGACAGTATTTCCACATTCACCCATTCACACACACATTCACACAATGATGGCGGGAGCTGCCATGGAAGGCGCTAACCAGCACCCATCAGGAGCAAGGGTGAAGTGTCTTGCCCAAGGACACAACGGACGTGACTAGGATGGTAGAAGGTGGGGGTTGAACCCCAGTAACCAGCAACCCTCCGAATGCTGGCACGGCCACTCTACCAACTTCGCCACGCCGTCCCTGTATATGTATATGTATATATATATATATATATATATATATATATATATATATATATATATATATATATATAATCAAATCAAAATATATATAGCTAGAATTCACTGAAAGTCAAATATTTCATATACATACTGTATGTATATATATATATATATATATATATATATATATATGAAATACTTAAATGGTGAATTTTAGCTGTAAATATACTCCTCCCCTCTTAGCCACGCCCTCAACCACGCCCCCGCCCCACACCCCCTGACCACGCCCCCACCTCCCACCCCCACCTCCCGAAATCGGAGGTCTCAAGGTTGGCAAGTGTGCTTGATACAATATTAATAATATTATATATGTAACACAGTATATAGCTCAAGTACCCTCTGAAGTGCCTCATGTATCAGGGCTACAGGCAGCCCCATTAAAGAGCCATTGATTTAGGTACATGTTGAAATCTTGTCCTAATGAGCTTTGCCTGTCTATCTAGGGTTCAAAGAGCATTTTACAGCAGCAGCCCGGCTGTCACACAACTCGTCAGCCATTGGTTGTTTTTAGTGTCAGTCAAAAAGATAACGGTAACGTCACGGCACGGCTAACCCCTGATTGGTCGAGCGTTAACCATAATCTCCCCTGCCTGTCCAGTGAGCGAGGTTTGGGTCACCATGTTGGATCAAATGCTCATTTTCACGTCGTTCCGCGTTTTGACAGTTTTATCATGCCGGTGACAATTATTCGTCGTGAGCCCAAAGTTTGAACTGTTGTAGGAGTGATTCCCAGTTTTTTTTTAATGAAAGGAGCTCTTAACGACACGTTCTCGACGGAGAGGAAGGATTACTGTTTTGATTTGGAGCTATTCATTAGCTAGCTAGAGGCTGAGCTGTCAGGTTGACTAGCACGGTGTTTTTCTGCTGCACGCCAGCATTAAGAAGCTTTCACCTTTTTGTTGGCTTCATCTAAAACTTGTGTGTCAACTTTGTCAAAAGCCCCTGTTGTTTTTTTCTTTTTTTTACAAGACTATCGATGTGGGGGAAGTAAGTTGCCAAGACAGCGAGGTTTCCTCTTTCGCTATTTTGTGATGCTCGATTCTTGTCCAAAAAGGAGGAGGATTGATGCGCCCACCTCAGGTAGATCTTGTATTATGTGAGTGAGCGGGGTCACCAAGACCCGGGCCTGCCTGCTGGAAGTGGGGCCTGGGCGAGGACACAGCACCGCTGCACTGGACCAGAAGCGTTAAGTAGGTTTGGGAGATTAGCGCTGGTGGCCTACACACTCACCAACACACATCTGAGGAGTTTTCCGTTTGGAATAATTCATGCAATTTCCTAGCAAACTGGAGCCAAGGTGGCAGGAACAGCGTGTGGTGAACTCGAGCACTTTTGCAATATGATGGCTCTTCTCCAAGTGACAAGTTTCTGATCCCACTATAAAGTCTGTTCGACTTTCGTCAGCAGGGAGGGGGCGCCATTGCTATCATGAGGGACATTTAGGGCCACCATTTTTATTTATTTATTAAGGGGTGGGCGGGTTTTTTGTTTAAATTTTTACTTAGACTTGAGTTGTCATTTTACCATAGTCATTTCAGATTTCAGCATATTTTGAACCCTCAATGCACTTATTTAGTGTTCTGGAAGTTTAATTGTTTGTACTACAAGAGCCTGGTAGCTACTGCCGTCACTTCAGTTAGGCGGTGGATGGCTCTTTGCGGCACAACAGCTTCAAATGTTACAAAAATGATGGCCGCTTATAACGGTGGCTCCTCAGTGGCTGCCCATCACCCTCATCACCACCACCACCTGCAGCATCTTCCACCTCCACACGTGCATTGTCACCACCACACAGACCAGCATCACCTGCAGCACCCGGGCTCCGCCGCTGCAGTTCACACCATCCAGCAGCACACCTCCGCTGCCGCTGCGGTGATGCTCAACCCTGGTCAACAGCAACCTTATTTCCCCTCCCCGGCCCCTGGACAGGCCCCTGGCCCCGCGGCAGCCGTGGCCCCTGCTCAAGTTCAAGCTGCTGCTGTTAAAGCGCACCATCATCACCACCATCATCATCAGCAGCACACACACCACTTGCAGCCACAGCTAGATATAGAGCCGGACAGGCCTATTGGCTATGGTGCGTTTGGGGTGGTCTGGTAAGTACAAGCACCTCCCGATGTTAAATACTTTGTTGGATACTTGGCTACACACATTACAGACATTATAGTAGAGCCCTGCCTATTCGCGGTTCGGCTTTAGCGCAACCACATTTTCGGGGATTTATTTTTTCTGCTTTGAATTGTAAATATTTTTCTAATGTTAACCTTAATAGAAAGTTATTGATGGTGCTATCTGCAGTGAAAAAAAAAAAGAGTGATTCAGTTATTAACCCTGTGTCGGATCAATTCAACATTTTCCAGCAGGAACGTGTTTTAAGAAGATATGATGTGTGACTGCTAGGGGTGTGATAATATGCTAAGGTCACAAGATTGTGTTCACCAGACAATATTTTTACATTACTTTTCAGAAATCGGAAGTTTGTACTAGTGTGCACAAACCAGGGCTGCACAATTTGGAGGAAAAACCTTATTGCGAGTTTTCATTCAAATTGCAATTGCGATTTGATTTTCAATTTTTATATTTTATACACATGCATGCATAAAACTGCGAAAATAACGAGTGAATGTTACTTTTAGACTGTCAATCAACATATTGTTGTCTCAAGGTGCCACACAATAAAACACATGCAATAATTTATTTTATGCAGACAGACTCTAAGCTTTTGTGTACATCGTGCTTTTTAACTAAATAAATAATTACAACTATACAGTACAGGGTTTCCCCTTAATGTAAAGGATCGTGGCGGTACACCACGGCAAACTCTTAGCCGCCACACCTTAAAAATAAGTAGTTTTTTTTTTTTTTACGTGAAAACAAATTGAAGTATCAATCAATCAATCAATCAATCAATCAATCAATGTTTATTTATATAGCCCTAAATCACAAGTGTCTCAAAGGGCTGCACAAGCCACAACGACATCCTCGGTACAGAGCCCACATAAGGGCAAGGAAAAACTCACCCCAGTGGGACGTCGATGTGGTAGTAATAGTTAAAGGCCTACTGAAATGCGATTTTCTTATTTAAACGGGGATAGCAGGTCCATTCTATGTGTCATACATGATCATTTCGCGATATTGCCATATTTTTGCTGAAAGGATTTAGTAGAGAACATCGACAATAAAGTTTGCAACTTTTGGTCGCTGATAAAAAAGCCTTGCCTGTACCGGAAGTAGCAGACGAGTAGCGTGACGTCACAGGTTGTGGAGCTCCTCACATCTGCACATTGTTTACTATCATGGCCACCAGCAGCGAGAGCGATTCGGACCGAGAAAGCGACGATTTCCCCATTAATTTGAGCGAGGATGAAAGATTCGTGGATGAGGAAAGTGAGAGTGAAGGACTAGAGGGCAGTGGGAGCGATTCAGATAGGGAAGATGCTGTGAGAGGCGGGTGGGACCTGATATTCAGTTGGGAATGACTAAAACAGTAAATAAACACAAGACATATGTGTATATATACTCTATTAGCCACAACACAACCAGGTTTATATTTAATATGCCACAAATTAATCCCGCATAACAAACACCTCCCCCCTCTCGTCCATATAACCCGCCAATACCACTCAAACACCTGCACAACACACTCAATCCCACAGCCCAAAGTACCGTTCACCTCCCCAAAGTTCATACAGCACATATATTTCCCCAAAGTCCCCAAAATTACGTACGTGACATGCACATAGCGGCACGCACGTACGGGCAAGCGATCTAATGTTTGGAAACCGCAGCTGCATGCGTACTCACGGTACCACGTCTGCGCATTCAACTCAAAGTCCTCCTGGTAAGAGTCTCTGTTGTCCCAGTTCTCCACAGGCCAATGATAAAGCTTGACTGTTATTTTCCGGGATTGTAAACAATGAAACACCGGCTGTGTTTGTGTTGCTGCAGTCGGCCTCAATACACCGCTTCCCACCTACAGCTTTCTTCTTTGCTGTCTCCATTGTTCATTGAACAAATTGCAAAAGATTCACCAACACAGATGTCCAGAATACTGGGGAATTTTGCGATGAAAACAGACGACTTAATAGCTGGCCACCATGCTGTCTCAAAATGTCCTCTACAATCCGTGACGTCACACGCTGACGTCTTCATACCGAGACGTTTTCAGCAGGATATTTCGCGCAAAATTTAAAATTGCACTTTAGTAAGCTAACCCGGCCGTATTGGCATGTGTTGCAATGTTAAGATTTCATCATTGATATATAAACTATCAGAATGCGTGGTCGGTAGTAGTGGGTTTCAGTAGGCCTTTAAGTAGTAATATAATGTATTGTGGCCTCCACAAGAAGACACGCAAAGTTTGACGCTCTTTATCTTTTATTGCCAATCGTATGCTAACAAGTATTTCTTCCATGCACACACGTCTGCCTCCATGCTTTACTCCGAGACACACAGCAACTCTTCTTTATTCTCCGCCAACACGGTGTTCAAGACCATGGGAAAAATTAACATTGTAACACACGGAAATACACTTAAACACCAGCAGGTAGTTACAGTATGAATGGATATGTATATACTTTTATTTGCGCACTATTGACTAGTGTTTCTCAGAAAATTTGGCCCAAAAAAGACAGTTTGATCAACCAAAAACCGCTGCCGAAACTTGATGTTGTGATGACGTAAGTATACGCACAGGGTTGTCTGCAGCAGAGGCAGCATGTCCGCGCTGAGGATATACTTTAATGTGTTCCAGATATATTTTAAGAAGAGGAAGACTCGCAGGAGAACGAAGCAAGTGTGACGGCAGGCTCTCTGTAGCTTGTTTTTCATTACGAACATGGAGCGACAGAAGTAAAGAGTCTCTGAACATCAATGCAGTCTCCAATCACCGACAAATGCTTTACATTTGTTGCTAATAGTGTTTAATAATTAAGAGTAACTAAAAGGATTGGAGAAATCTCTAAAAAAAAATTAAAAAAATTCTCAACAAAGTAACTTAAATATTGAACATCCTAAAGTGCATTTTTTTCCCAGTTGGAAAAATTCGATCTGACGTTTTTTTTGTTGCCATCCCATGATCACAGATTTTACACTCGTTTTTTCGTCTTGATGGGCTTGTAATGCCCATCCCATTTGAAGCTGAAATATTACAACAAGGGACATTTGGCTTTGTAATCATATTTTTTCCAAATAATTTTTGGTAATTTGCGACACTTCTCACTGGCGAATTCAGAGGCACTATGTTCGTGCTTCCTGTGTGTGCGGTCTCGCTAAATTGGTCTCCAACCACCGAGACAAACATTGTGAATGACTAAAAAGAGGGCTCACTGCATTCAGTTTAATTCTACTGTTAAATAAACACGCTCAAGTGCTGAGAGCGATGCACGGAGTGAGACGTCTTTCTCCCTGTCTGAAGCGACGAAGAAACGCGAGGCTCAACAGTTCAGATTGGCGAACATGTCTTTCACTCTTATGCCGGTGACGGCAGAGGGGAAAAAAAACTTTAATTTCAATATGATGTTGATTAATCATGTAGCCCCAGCACAGACCTTTTGGTATGCGGTGCGGCCTGGCCTCGCGCATGGCCAGTTCCTTGTTGCCTGCATTGCCATTCACCAGGTTTATCCCGCGGTTTGATCTTTTGGGCTACCGGTTGATGGCGGTTACGTCGGAGTCTTCTGCCCTGTGCCCGCTTTTCTATCAAAGGGGGCATATTATAATTTTTTTCTATTTTTACAACACTTCAATTTGATCTACATCAGTGTTTTTCAACCACTTTGTTGTGGCACTAGTGTACCATGAGATTATCCCCAAATAATGTGCTGTTGTTGAGTGTCTGTGCTGTCAAGAGATCGGCAGCGTAACCATGTAATACTCTTCCATGTCAGTAGGTGGCAGCAATTGCGTTGGGTATTTAATGGAACCGACTTTATATTGTCTATAAAGGCTACTGAGGTGGCGACTTATCCAGGGTGTACCCCGCAGCTGGGATAGGCTCCAGCACCCCCCTTGACCCAGAAAATGGATGGATGGATGGGTGGATGAACATTTTCTGCTGGTGGTGTGCCTGGGGATTTTTTCAATGAAAAAAATAGTGCCTTGGCTCAAAAAAGGTTGGAAAAACACTGGTCTACATAACATGTAATGATGGTTCTTTGGTCAAAACTTTGCATAGATTTTGCTGCAAAGACCTCTCTTTAGGCTACTTTCTGGCTTTTTCTAAAACGGTTTGTTTTAAGAGGTGGCGTTGTTTGCCCGCCCCGCAGCTATGTTTGGTAGTTGTTTTTTGTTTTGCTAACACTGTATGAAATATGGACACTGGTGATCCACACCAGCCATCTAATTTTTCTTGACTTTCACCACAACACAATATTCCAGATGATATAGCGAGACCAGCAGCACACTGTTTTGTTGTCAGCTAAAAGAGGGAGGAGACTTTAAAATGGCTCCTTAAAGCCTTGATACTTAAGAGTGTAAACAAAAAATGTAACTGGAAAATATTTCCAGCAAAAATGTATACCATCAACATAAAGCGAATCACAAGCTTTATCAGCAGTAGTGTTTGTTTTGTTTAAATCAAAACAAAAAAATTATGTAAACATTGCAGTGTATTATTGCTCAAGTACTGTTAACATGGCCAAATGTAGTAGGTGCCTCTCTCCTTCTCTCTCTTCACTCATCGCCCTCTTTGCCAACAAGAATCTTCAATTTTGCCCTTTCCAAGTCACTACTGAGAGGCTATCACGATGCTGTAGGGATTGAAAGTGAAAGTTTTTCCTAGCATTCTTATGAGACTCTTGCACTATCAATTGACACTCTGCAGTGACGTCTCCCCCGATGACCTAAGATTATGGCTATAGCTATCGATTTTTTTAGTAATCAAGTAATTTACTGATTTAATTTGTTCGATTAATCAAGTAAAACTAAATTTATAGTTTATTGCGTATTTTAGGAAAAATAGTTGAAATTAAGATTTTTCTGATAACTCTTATCCCTTTTCTTATAAATCCTCATTATCAACATTGAAATTGCACATTTAACATGACAGCACAAATAAGTACACCTGTGTAATGAGGTAAAATGAATTAAAATTTAGAAAAAAGTGAATGTAGGCTAAAACCAGGTAAAAAAAAAAAAAAAAAACCAAACAAAACAAAAGGCTCTTAGATCCATCCATCCATCTTCTTCTTCTGCTTATTTGGGGGTGGGTTCCAGGGAGCAGCCTGAGCTGAGAAACCCAGACCTCCTTCTCTCCAGCTACTTCGCCAAGTTCCTGCAGAAGTAAACAGAATGACCAAACTTGGAGCTAAACGTGAAGCTAAAGGCAGCAGAATAAATATTAGCCGTGACTTGGAGATATTATTGAGAAAAAAGCGAACTCAACGTCCGTTGTGTGGGGATCATTTGGGTCGCTAAAGTAACGTGGAGCAAATCAAGTCGATCAAAAGGCTGTTTCTCTTTGCCTCATGGCGTGCACTGGTTTGATCCGAAAAACACATACATGCTCCAAACTGATGAGTAACACCAAGAAAACACATGTGGTTATGGTTTATTTCGAACATGCAAATAGTTACAACAGGAACAGCTCATTTGATCTTATTTCATAGTGATTTCTATCACATTTGTCTGTTCACTTCCTGTGCTCAATTTGTAACATATACAAAATAAATAAGTAAATAAATTACCCAAATGGTTCCACTTAAAAAAACAAAAATCATCCTGAATGTAATTTACATTTTTTAAGTTTAAAATCCAGTAAATACAATATAAGGCCTTACTTAAAATATCTTCAATTATATCAACTTCTCATAAAATGTCTTAAATATGACTATGAAAAGTCTAAAAACTACAGTAAAGTATTCAGACCCCTGCAAAATTGTTTACTCTTTGTTTCATTGCAGCCATATGCTAAAATAAAAAAAGGTCATTTTATTTCTCAATGTACACGCAGCACCCCATCTTGACAGAAAAAAATATATGCAGAATTTTTTTTTTAATTTAAAAAAATAAAAAAACATATGTACATTGGTATTCAGACCCTTTGCTCAATACTTTGTTGAGGCACCTTTGGCAGCAATTGCAGTCTCAAGTCTTTTTGAATATTATGCCACAAGTTTGGCACACCTATCTTTGGGCAGTTTTGCCCATTTCTCTTTGCAGCAGATTTATTGGAAAGAGTTAGTTTTCATCCGAGATAAAATTAACTTGTATGATTTTAACAAATGTCTGCAATGAAACAAAGTGAAATAATTTAAAGTGGTCCAAGTACGTTTGTAACCACTTCATATTGTTTATTCAAAACAAATGCATAAACTCCAGTCTCGCTTTTAAATGTTTGGATTTAAAAAAAAAAAAAACGGATTAAAATATGCTTTTAACTATTTAAAAAAAACTGCATCCTGTGAGAAAGCTTTTTTCTTAACGTTACACAATATCTCGTCACACCCGCATACTCTGTAAGTAGTTACTAAAGTAAGTAAATGTATATAAGCAATAGATGGTTTAGGTTTTGTAGACAACTGCTTTGGTGGATGACAGCTAGTCTGAGGGTCTTCGAGACACATTGGTACCACTTGAGTAACTTTAAGACCATTTAGTTGCATGATATTGTCTGTTTAAGAACTTCAAGGTTCTTTGACCTAAGCATATGAGATCCTCAATGATGAAAAGTCTTGGTCCAGCCTGGGATTTTGTTCCTATGCCATCTGTTTTCCTTGACTGATCCTATTTGAGAGGGTTTACTAAAGGGTGCCTCAAAAAGGTTACCTGCTACACTCCTAACGGAGATTTAATCTCACTTACCTAGGATTTAAATGTTCTTTGACTCATCAGTAAAAGGTGGCCGAACCTAAGGCGATATGACAATATAAAAACATCTTCCACCAGGACAGCATAACTTCTTTTCCACCCACATTAAATAACCAAAACCAAACCACTCAGTCAGCATTTACATGTACCAAAAAATGTTTTATGATTGAGCTTGGAGTTTTTTTTTAACATGCATCTAAACACTCCTGCTAGATATTGTTATACTTTAAAAAAATTATGCGATTAGAAACCATTTCCCTCTTGCATGGACAGTATACTCCTTAATTGAACATTTATCCAAGCGAGCGTCCCATGCATGAGTCAGTACATGTGGAGGATCATCAAATTAAAGCTGCAGAAGCTGAAATAAGGTAATATTTTTAAAGCATATGGATACAACAAAATCTAAATTTATTACATTACAATATGTCTGAGGACATCCCTGTGTGTAGAAATGTATCAAGCAGGCCTATTTCAACGCTAAAACTTTTTCGTGCTTACAATGGAATAACAGAAATGATGTGTAGATTTTAACAAGCAACGTCATTAGTCATACTTTATTTAGGGATACAAGAAATACATGTCCATATACAACAATTTAGATGTCATTAAAATAAATAATTCCCCTGCCTAGCGGAAAGTTTGTATTTATATAGTTACCAGAACAGCATTTTTTTTCCTGTGTATACATATCAGTGTTTCCCACAGGACAGTCATCTATTTGTGGTGGTGTGGTCGGGGGGCGGGGGGGATTACGGCAGCGGCGATGACCAAGAAGAACGCGGAGTTGGAATATAATTACAACATTTTATGTACATATTTATATACAGATTTGAACAATTAGTGATTCACTGAAATATATTTATTAATTGTGGTTCTTACAAAAAATATATCTTATAAAATATAAAAGCTAAAATGTCTCTTAAAGCTCTGCCCCTTTAATTAGTGAATACTAAATAATTTAACTTTAGCCTACTACTACAACCGTATTATTTACCAGCAACATGAAGTGAAACGGAGGCAGAGGTGTCCTGCCACAGTCAGTCAACCTCCTCCTCCTCCTGCTGCTGCTGAACAGGTCGCACTTGTGGTCCGGACTGTAGGCCTACCTCCTCTCCAAGTCGAGCCCTTTTCGGCCGTTGAAAATATTTTTCTATACTCATCTGTGTGAAGGAGTGAACATCCAACATTAGAATTTATTACTAACGAGCAGAAGCGCTCTATGTACAGTGCCGTCTAACCTTAAGCGGCAGCAGCTCAACACATGCAGGGTTCAACGTTAAGTTTTTTTCTACTTGCCCGACTTCTCAAATCTACTTGCCCCAATATTTTTACTTGTCCTGCCTAGGTTTTTTTCTGGCTTTGTAGTGCTCATGGCTTATATCTTACTAAAATCCTTCCCGTTGACTATTTACAACACTACACAGTATTTATTATTATTATTATCTATAATTACATTTAAATGGCATTGCATACATGTAAAATTAAATGCTATTTCACATTATTTGACCAGTAGCAGTTACACTCATCTGAACAGGTCAGCCACATGTTTAAAGCACGATCACAGTTGAAATCTTGAAATGAAGGGCCTTTAATGGCCAAAACATTAACCTGGACAACATTTTAACAGCTGGTTGGCTCAGATTTTATTCTTTTCATTGCATTCACATGCTGCAGTGGACAGTGGACAATTTAGCTTCAGTCCATGTGTGTTTATTGACAACATGGTTATAACCTGGACACGTTAGCTCGTCGGTATTGTAACACGTGACTGTTACTACGTGCGTCTGCCCCGGGCCACGAGTCAAACAGCGGCGGTGTTAATGAAGCAGCGTCAGGCTGCACACCGTCAGTGAAACGCTCGGTGAAATCACGGATTAACGTTAAATATATGACGAGCCGCGAGCGATGCAGCTATAACCTATCTACTAGTGATGGGTTGATGAGGCGTCATGAAGCGTTTCGACACATTGCAAAACTGTATTGATACTGTGTCGATACTGTGCCACTAAATACTGACATCTGCTGGACATTAAAAATCCCTACAGGCAACCTATGGACCGACTCAACTGACACTGATTTTATGACCTAGTACAGTGGTTCTCAAATGGGGGTACGCGAACCCCTGGGGGTACTTGAAGGTATGCCAAGGGGTACGTGAGATTTTTAAAAAATATTCTAAAAATAGCAACAATTCAAAAATCCTTTATAAATATATTTATTGAATAATACTTCAACAAAATATGAATGTAAGTTCATAAACTCAGTGAAGCACAAGCTCA
The DNA here is from genome assembly GCF_033978685.3 of Nerophis lumbriciformis. NCBI lineage: Eukaryota > Metazoa > Chordata > Actinopteri > Syngnathiformes > Syngnathidae > Nerophis > Nerophis lumbriciformis. Next base: position 9,683,589 of record NC_084577.2, read on the forward strand.
GGTTTGTCACTAAAATGTCTGTCAAAAAGAACTGTGAAAAGAAATGCAACAATGCAATATTCAGTGTTGACAGCTAGATATTTTGTGGACATGTTCCATAAATATTGATGTTAAAGATTTTTTTTTTTGTGAAGAAATGTTTAGAATTAAGTTCATGAATCCAGATGGATCTCTAATACAATCCCCAAAGAGGGCACTTTAAGTTGATGATTACTTCTATGTGTAGAAATCTTTATTTATAATTGAATCACTTGTTTATTTTTCAACAAGTTTTTAGTTATTTTTATATCTTTTTTTTCCAAATAGTTCAAGAAAGACCACTACAAATGAGCAATATTTTGCACTGTTATACAATTTAATAAATCAGAAACTGATGACATAGTGCTGTATTTTACTTCTTTATCTTTTTTTTTTTCAACCAAAAATGCTTTGCTCTGATTAGGGGGTACTTGAATTTAAAAAAAAATCACAGGGGGTACATTGCTGAAAAAAGGTTGAGAACCACTGACCTAGTATATACAATAATATAAACCAAGTCATTGTATTTCATTTAGGATTATTTCATAACTTCATTTAAATAAAAATATATTTTTTGTCTTTTTTAGATACAGTCAATAAATAATGTGAACATGTATCATAACATGGAAATCTAAGGGAACGTGTTGTGAATGAGGATGCTTGTGGACCTGGAAATTATTATTTATTTATTTTTACACATTTTTATTTAAAAAAAACAGTTTTTCCAACGTATACAATTTTAGACGCTTTCTCTTCTTAGTTATTATTTCTCCGGCTGTAGAAAAGAGCCGCTCACAGGGCACAGAGGAGGCAGTGCGACACAGTTCGCGTATTGGTCACGTGACCAAAACAGCTCATGATCGGTCACGTGACTTTCTAAAAGCGGTACGCGCACCGATACAGGGTTTCGCTCTATGAGCTCGACGCATGCGCCGATGCATCGGTGTTGCCGGACCCATCACTACTATCTACCTATAACACCTGTAAAAATGAAGCAATGCTACCACGCTAGCAAGCGTTAGCTCGCCGGCTATGAGCCACCAAGCTGCTAACTGTCGCCAAAAGGCACCATTTAAGTTTTTTTCCCCATGGCATCCTGGATCAAGGCTTTCAGCAGCTTTTGGACGTTTGAGGTAGAAACGTAGGAAGCGCCATCATTATGAAAAGTAGCCGGCGAGTATTTTGATTCCGTCTGTTTGCCCGTCCCTCTTCTTCTTCTTCTTCTTCTTGCTATTGGCGGAGTTACAATGCATAGTAGGCTACCGCCACCTACTGCACCGGAGGTGTAACTACAAGCAACATTCACAGACAATCCCATTGCTTTTATGAGCGGTCGAGCGAGTCAAAAGCCGAAAAATCCATTTGTGGCGGACGTAATTCTTTCGTGGCGGGCCGCCACAAATAAATGAATGTGTGGGAAACACTGCATATACATATAAAGTTAAAGTTAAAGTACCAATGATTGTCACACAAACACTAGGTGTGGTGAAATTTGTCCTCTGCATTTGACCCATCCCCTTGTTCACCCCCTGGGAGGTGAGGGGAGCAGTGGGCAGCAGCGGTGCCGCGCCCGGGAATCATTTTTGGTGATTTAACCCCCAATTCCAACCCTTGATGCTGAGTGCCAAGCAGGGAGGTAATGGGTCCCATTTTTAATAGTCTTTGGTATGACTCGGCCTGGGTTTGAACTCACAACCTACCGATCTCAGGGCGGACACTCATATATACATATACATATACATATGTGTATGAATATGTATTTGTGTATATGTATACATCTATGTATATGTATAAATGTGTGTGTGTAGATATATATTAGGGATATATATTGTGGAAACCCCGTTTCCATATGAGTTGGGAAATTGTGTTAGATGTAAATATAAACGGAATACAATGATTTGCAAATCATTTTCAACCCATATTCAAGTGAATGCACTACAAAGACAAGATATTTGATGTTCAAACTCATAAACTTTATTTTTTTTTTGCAAATAATAATTAACTTAGAATTTCATGGCTGCAACACGTGCCAAAGTAGTTGGGAAAGGACATGTTCACCACTGTGTTACATGGCCTTTCCTTTTAACAACACTCAGTAAACGTTTGGGAACTGAGCAGACACATTTTTTAAGCTTCTCAGGTGGAATTCTTTCCCATTCTTGCTTGATGTACAGCTTAAAGGGGAACATTATCACCAGACCTATGTAAGCGTCAATATATACCTTGATGTTGCAGAAAAAAGACCATATATTTTTTTAACCGATTTCCGAACTCTAAATGGGTGAATTTTGGCGAATTAAACACCTTTCTATTATTCGCTCTCGGAGCGATGACGTCACAACGTGACGTCACATCGGGAAGCAATCCGCCATTTTCTCAAACACCGAGTCAAATCAGCTCTGTTATTTTCCGTTTTTTCGACTGTTTTCCGTACCTTGGAGACATCATGCCTCGTCGGATGGTGTAACAACACGAACAGGGACGGATTCAAGTTGCACCAGTGGCCCAAAGATGCGAAAGTGGCAAGAAATTGGACGTTTGTTCCGCACACTTTACCGACGAAAGCTATGCTACGACAGAGATGGCAAGAATGTGTGGATATCCTACGACACTCAAAGCAGATGCATTTCCAACGATAAAGTCAAAGAAATCTGCCGCCAGACCCCTATTGAATCTGCCGGAGTGTGTGAGCAATTCAGGGACAAAGGACCTCGGTAGCACGGCAAGCAATGGCGGCAGTTTGTTCCCGCAGACGAGCGAGCTAAACCCCCCGGATGTCTTGGCTCACACCGTCCCTTATGCCACCGAAGATGATCAAGAGAAGAATATCGACCCTAGCTTCCCTGGCCTGCTGACATCAACTCCAAAACTGGACAGATCAGCTTTCAGGAAAAGAGCGCAGATGAGGGTATGTCTACAGAATATATTAATTGATGAAAATTGGGCTGTCTGCACTCTCAAAGTGCATGTTGTTGCCAAATGTATTTCATATGCTGTAAACCTAGTTCATAGTTGTTAGTTTCCTTTAATGCCAAACAAAGACATACCAATCGTTGGTTAGAAGGCGATCGCCGAATTCGTCCGCTTTCTCCCGTGTCGCTGGCTGTCGTGTCGTTTTTGTCGGTTTCGCTTGCATACGGTTCAAACCGATATGGCTCAATAGCTTCAGTTTCTTCTTCAATTTCGTTTTTGCTACCTGCCTCCACACTACAGCCATCCGTTTCAATACATGTGTAATCTGTTGAATCGCTTAAGCCGCTGAAATCCGAGTCTGAATCCGAGCTAATGTCGCTATAGCTTGCTGTTCTATGCACCATGTTTGTTTGTGTTGGCATCACTATGTGACGTCACAGGAAAATGGATGGGTGTATATAACGATGGTTAAAATCAGGCATTTTGAAGCTTTTTTGAGGGATATTGCGTGATGGGTAAAATTTAGAAAAAACTTTGAAAAATAAAATAAGCCACTGGGAACCGATTTTTAATGGTTTTAACCCTTCTGAAATTGTGATAATGTTCTCCTTTAAGTTGTTCAACAGTCCGGGGGTCTCCGCTGTGGTATTTTAGGCTTCATAATGCGCCACACATTTTCAATGAGAGACAGGTCTGGACTACAGGCAGGCCAGTCTAGTACCCGCACTCTTTTACTATGAAGCTACGTTGATGTAACACGTGGCTTGGCATTGTCTTGCTGAAATAAGCAGGGGCGTCCATGGTAGCGTTGCTTGGATGGCAACATATGTTGCTCCAAAACCTGTATGCACCTTTCAGCATTAATGGTGCCTTCACAGATGTGTAAGTTACCCATGTCTGGGGCACTAATACACCCCCATACCATCACAGATGCTGGCTTTTCCACTTTGCACCTATAACAATCCGGATGGTTCTTTTCCTCTTTGGTCCGGAGGACACAACGTCCACAGTTTCCAAAAACAATTTGAAATGTGGACTCGTCAGACCACGGAACACTTTTTCACTTTGTATCAGTCCATCTTAGATGAGCTCAGGCCCAGCGAAGCCGACGGCATTTCTGGGTGTTGTTGATAAACGGTTTTCGCCTTGCATAGGAGAGTTTTAACTTGCACTTACAGATGTAGCGACTAGGGATGATGTTTGATAAGAAATTATCAAGTTTGAGCCTATTATCGAATCCTCTTATCGAACCGATTCCTTATCGATTCTCTTATCGAGTCCAGATAGGTTGTTGTATATGGAAAAAAACACAATATTTGGTTTAACAAAAGCTCACTTTTATTATATAAGAAAAAAATAAAATCTAATAAATAAATAAATATTGACTGTTACCCCCCTAAAAAATTAAATTAAATAAATAAATATTGACTGTTGTTACCCAAAGTATATTAAGTGGGATTTTTCAGAAAAACAAATATATACAGTAACACAAAAACAACCTGTCTCTGTGATCACTATAGGTGTATAAATAATATAGTGTTAAAAAAAATCAGTCCCTTGGACACAAAACTTAAAATAATACAGCTCTCCAAAAAGTGCACTTCTGCTGCTATTTGACATAACTGTTTGTTATGATGCTTTGACATTTTTGCACTTTATTTCTTTATTGAAAGAAAATTCTATGAAGAGAAAAGTTGTTTGCAAATGTGGTTACAATGCTAAAAAATGAAAAGTTAAAGCTAAAAAAAGAAATACACTTTATTGAGTTGACATTATTTCTTTATGGGGTAAAGATGTGATGTTATGAGCTAGGGAATATAACAACTACACTACCCAGCATGCAACGGGAGTGACGAGCTTGCGCGGTAGCCTCGAAAAGTGTTGTTGCATGTCGCCACCCGGCAGCTATGAATGAGGTTATGAGCACGCTGTGAAAGTAAACGTCAAGAACTCAGCCAACACGCCTCGTCTGCATTATTTATAATTAGACAGACAACACATATACAGTGTGATTTTGTTTTGTTTGCAAGGAAAGAAAAACAAAAGTTAAAAAAAGGGAGATCATGTCATATATGTTGTGTATATATATGTATGTGCTGCGGTTGCTTTAAGAACGTTGCGACAGCTGCCGTAAAGGAGGAGCGTTGCTAGCCTGGTTGCTATGTTTCCGGTTGGTCGTAAAAGTGTTCGTCATGTGTTTGTACCCTGCTCAAATCTCTCAGTAAAGTTTTAATTGGATTATACCTTTTTGTTTTGAACTTTATTACACCTTGGAGCACTTTTTCCGGTCCATTTTTTTCCTGCTTTCCCTATCTGCGCCTAATGACTGAGCTACGTGACGTAATTTCTTGTGATGTCTCAAGGGGCATTTCTGGTCGGGACGGGATTCGTTCCCAGGGATTCGAATAAAGAACCAACTCTTTTTCTTTGCTATAGTGGTCTCGATAACGGGTACCGGTTCTCAAAAAGGGATTAGAGTCCGAGGACTCGGTTCTTTTCTTATCGAACAACCGGGAAAACCGGTTTCGAGTATCATCCCTAGTAGCGACCAACTGTAGTTACTGACAGTGGGTTTCTGAAGTGTTCCTGAGCCCCTGTGGTGATATCCTTTACACATTGATGTCGCTTGTTGATGCAGTACAGCCTGAGGGATCGAAGGTCACAGGCTTAGCTGCTTACGTGCAGTGATTTCTCCAGATTCTCTGAACCCTTTGATGATATTACGGACCGTAGATGGTGAAATCCCTAAATTCCTTGCAATAGCTGGTTGAGAAATGTTTTTTTTAAACTGTTCAACAATTTGCTCACGCATTTGTTGACCAAGTGGTGACCCTCGCCCCATCCTTGTTTGTGACTGACTGAACATTTCATGGAATCTACTTTTATACCCAATCATGGCACCCACCTGTTCCCAATTTGCCTGTTCACCTGTGGGATGTTCCAAATAAGTGTTTGATGAGCATTCCTCAACTTTATCAGTATTTATTGCCACCTTTCCCAACTTCTTTGTCACGTGTTGCTGGCATCAAATTCTAAAGTTAATGATTATTTGCAAAAAAAAAAAATGTTTATCAGTTTGAACATCAAATATGTTGTCTTTGTAGCATATTCAACTGAATATGGGTTGAAAATGATTTGCAAATCATTGTATTCCGTTTATATTTACATCTAACACAATTTCCCAACTCATATGGAAACGGGGTTTGTACGATTAAAATAAACAAAAACATAACAAAAGTGAAATAAAAAAGCTTAAAGGTTAAATGTAATTTAGAAAAATTTGCACTGTTGACTAATAAAACAAAGCTGTTTTTTTTTCTTTCAAACTGTCATTGCTCAAAACATAATATTGAATCAAAATCAATGTTATTATGAATTATTGACCTATCCAAGGTTCCGATTACTTCACATCAAATATTCCACTAAAAAAAATATTTTTGGTGGAAGATTTTGCAAATTTGGTAAATCAATAACCAAAAAATTTATATTTTGTTGTTTTCTTACTGTACCAAAAATGAACCGAACTGTGACCTCTAAACCGAGGTACGTACCGAACCGAAATTCTTGTGCACCGTTACACCCCTAATATATACATATATAAAATTAGTTCAAAATTAATATTCCCTGACAAAGTTAAAAGAAAACTATATTCTTAGTATCAAAAATAAAACAATGAGAACAGTTTTCATTATATCAAACATAAAAAGTGGATTAGGTAGTGCCTTTAAAGGCCTACTGAAAACCACTACTACCGACCACGCAGTCTGATAGTTTATACATCAATGATGAAATCTTAACATTGCAACACATGCCAATACGGCCGGGTTAGCTTACTAAAGTGCAATTTTAAATTTTGCGCGAAATATCCTGCTGAAAACGTCTCGGTATGATGACGTCAGCGTGTGACGTCAAGGATTGTAGAGGACATTTTGGGACAGCATGGTGGCCAGCTATTAAGTCGTCTGTTTTCATCGCAAAATTCCACAGTATTCTGGACATCTGTGTTGGTGAATCTTTTGCAATTTGTTCAATGAACAATGGAGACAGCAAAGAAGAAAGCTGCAGGTGGGAAGCGGTGTATTGCGGCCGACTGCAGCAACACAAACACAGCCGGTGTTTCATTGTTTACATTCCCGGAAGATGACAGTCAAGCTTTACCATTGGCCTGTGGAGAACTGGGACAACAGAGACTCTTACCAGGAGGACTTTGAGTTGGATGCGCAGACACGATACCATGAGTACGCATGCAGCTGCGGCTTCCAAACATTTGATCGCTTGCCCGTACGTGCGTGCCGCTATGTGCATGTCACGTACGTAACTTTGGGGACTTTGGGGAAATATATGTGCTGTATGAACTTTGGGGAGCTGAACGGTACTTTGGGCTGTGGGATTGAGTGTGTTGTGCAGGTGTTTGAGTTGTATTGGCGGGTTATATGGACGGGAGGGGGGGGGGTGTTTGTTATGCGGGATTAATTTGTGGCATATTAAATATAAGCCTGGTTGTGTTGTGGCTAATAGAGTATGTATATGTCTTGTGTTTATTTACTGTTTTAGTCATTCACCTGAATATCAGGTCCCACCCGCCTCTCACAGCATCTTCCCTATCTGAATCGCTCCCACTGCCCTCTAGTCCTTCACTCTCACTTTCCTCATCCACAAATCTTTCATCCTTGCTCAAATTAATGGGGAAATCGTCGCTTTCTCGGTCCGAATCGCTCTTGCTGCTGGTGGCCATGATTGTAAACAGTGTGCAGATGTGAGAAGCTCCACAACCTGTGATGTCACGCTACTCGTCTGCTACTTCCGGTACAGGCAAGTTGCAAATTCGAGGAATCGTTTCAGCTCTACTTGTTTCTTCAGCATTGTCCACATGTTCTCAATGGGGTTTAAGTCAGGACTTTGAGAAGGCCATTTTAAAACCTTAATTCTAGCCTGATTTAGCCATTCCTTTACCACTTTTTAAACCCAAGACCCAACCTCCGGATTGATGATTTTAGGTTGTCCTGAAGAATTTGGAGGTAATCCTCCTTTTTCATTGTCCCATTTACTCTCTGTAGAGCACCAGTTCCATTGGCAGCAAAACAGGTCAAGAGCATAATACTACCACCACCATGCTTGAGGGTAGGAATGGTGTTCCTGGGATTAAAGGCCTCACATTTTCTCCTCCAGACATAATGCTGGCTATTGTGGCCAAACGGCTCAATTTTTGTTTCATCTGACCACAGAACTTTCCTCCAGAAGGTCTTATTTTTGTCCGTGCGATGTCAGATGAAATAAAAATTGAACTGTGTTGGCCACAATATTTTAGGCCCTAAATATTTACATAGAATATTTTTGTTAAAATGTTAAAGGTGTTAAATACAAATACAGGCATGTTTAACGCATATAAGACAATAATATAATTTGGTGCATTACCCTATTCTGAAGACTTGCTTAAAGTGGAATCAGACTGGTTTTACAGTACTTTAGTGCTGATAAGTTCCACAACTTCGAATTTACATGGTGGAGGGAAAAAAAGTCCTCCTCTCTTTCCAAAGTGACTCGTAAGTTGAAGGTTTTTAGCTTTCTATTTTTCAAGCTTCCATTACCTGTTTGTATACCCTTTACAAGAAATACATTGGTTTGTGGAGGTTTGTTAATGATGGCAGTAGGGATGATGTTTGATAAGAAATTATCGAGTTCGAGCCCATTATCGAATCCTCTAATCGAACTGATTCCTTATCGATTCTCTTATTGAATCCAAATAGGTTGTTGTATATGGAAAAAAACACACAATATTTGGTTTAACAAAAGCTCACTTTTATTTTATAAGAAAAAAATAAAATAAAATTAATAGATGAATATTGACTGTTGTTACCCTCCTAAAAAATTAAAAAAAAATAAATTAAAAAAAAATATTGACTGTTGTTACCCAAAGTACATTAACACAAAAACAACCTGTCTCTGTGATCAATATAGGTGTATAAATAATAATATAGTGTTAAATAAAATCAGTCCCTTGGGCACAAAACTGAAAATAATACAGCTCTTCAAAAAGTGCACTTCTGCTGCTATTGGAACATCCTTCTGGGGTCCATCAGTGTGGCCTCCTCCAGGAATGACTGCATGTCCTTGTCCTGGAGGGAAAATGAGGGACAGACACAGTATAGAATTAGGGAGGAAATTAGCTGAATGTGAAGACTAGGGTGTCTGTTATTAAGTCTTTAGCATTAATATGTGGAATTAAATGATGGAATGGATTAATTAATGAAGTTAAACATTGTACTGATATGATCCACTTTAAGAGGTTGTTCAAATTAATAGTGCTTACAAAGTACAAAGAAGAATTATGAGAAATACCTTCAACCTTATTGAAAATAAGATATTCTCAGTATATTAATAATGACTGAATTAATTAATTAACTCCTCTCTGAGCTGCCACCTTACCGTGGTAGAGGAGTTTGCGTGTCCCAATGATCCTAGGAGCTATGTTGTCCGGGGGCTTCCATTCCCCCTGGTAGGGTCTCCCAAGGCAAACAGGTCCTAGGTGAGGGATCGGACAAAGAGCAGCTCGAAGACTTCTATGGAAATGCAAGAACCGAGACTCAGATTTCCCTCGCCCGGACGTGGGTCACCGGGGCTCCCCTCCGGAGCCAGGCCCGGAGTTGGGGCACGATGGCGAGTGCCTGGTGGCCGGGCCTGTCCCCATGGGGCCCGGCCGGGCACAGCCCGAAGAGGCAACGTGGGTCCCCCCTCCAATGGGCTCACCACCCATAGCAGGGACCATAGAGGTCGGGTGCAATGTGAGCTGGGCGGAAGCCAAAAGCAGGGCACTTGGCGGTCCGATCCTCGGCTACAGAAGCTAGCTCTTGGGACGTGGAACGTCACCTCGCTGGGGGGGAAGGAGCCTGAGCTAGTGCGCGAGGTAGAGAAGTTCCGGTTGGATATAGTCGGACTCACCTCGACGCACAGCAAGGGCTCTGGAACCAGTTCACTCGAGAGGGGCTGGACTCTCTTCCACTCTGGCGTTGCCAGCAGTGAGAGGCGACGGGCTGGGGTGGAAATTCTTGTTGCCCCCCGGCTCAGAGCCTGCATGTTGGAGTTCAACCCGGTGGACGAGAGGGTAGCTTCCCTCCGCCTTCGAGTGGGGGGGACGGGTTCTGACTGTTGTTTACGCTTACGCGCCAAACAGCAGCTCAGAGTACCCACCATTTTTGGATTCACTCGCGGGAGTACTTGAGGGTGCTCCCCCGGGTGATTCCCTCGTTCTACTGGGGGACTTCAATGCTCATGTTGGCAGCGACAGTGAAACCTGGAGAGGCGTGATTGGGAAGAATGGCCGCCCGGATCTGAACCCGAGTGGTGTTTTGTTATTGGACTTTTGTGCCTGTCACGGATTGTCCATAACGAACACCATGTTCAAGCATAAGGGTGTCCATATGTGCACTTGGCACCAGGACACCCTAGGCCGCAGTTCTATGATCGACTTTGTAGTTGTGTCATCGGATTTGCGGCCTCATGTTTTGGACACTCTGGTGAAGAGAGGGGCGGAGCTTTCTACCGATCACGTGGTGAGTTGGCTGCGATGGTGGGGGAGGATGCCGGACAGACCTGGCAGGCCCAAACGCATTGTGAGGGTTTGCTGGGAACGTCTGGCAGAGTCTCCTGTCAGAGAGAGTTTCAATTCCCACCTCCGGAAGAACTTTGAACATGTCACGAGGGAGGTGCGACATTGAGTCCGAGTGGACCATGTTCCGCACCTCTATTGTCGAGGCGGCTGATTGGAGCTGTGGCCGCAAGGAAGTTGGTGCCTGTCGTGGCGGTAATCCTAGAACCCGTTGGTGGACACCGGCGGTGAGGGATGCCGTCAAGCTGAAGAAGGAGTCTTATCGGGTTCTTTTGGCTCATGGGACTCCTGAGGCAGCGGACAGGTACCGACAGGCCAAGCGGTGTGCGGATTCAGCGGTCGCGGAGCCAAAAACGCGGACATGGGAGGAGTTCGGGGAAGCCATGCCGCCGCCTAAGGAAGGGGAAGCAGTGCACTACCAACACCGAATATGGTGAGGATGGTGTTCTGCTGACCTCGACTGCGGAAGTTGTGGATCGGTGGAGGGAATACTTCGAAGACCTCCTCAATCCCACCAACACGTCTTCCTATGAGGAAGCAGTGCCTGGGGAGTCTGAGGTGGGCTCTCCTATTTCTGGGGCTGAGGTAGTTAAAAAGCTCCTCGGTGGCAAGGCCCCGGGGGTGGATGAGATCCGCCCGGAGTTTCTTAAGGCTCTGGATGCTGTGGGGCTGTCTTGGTTGACAAGACTCTGCAGCATCGCGTGGACATCGGGGGAAGTACCTCTGGATTGGCAGACCGTGATGGTGGTTGCTCTCTTTAAAAAGGGGAACCGGAGGGTGTGTTCTAACTATCATGGGATCATACTCCTCAGCCTTCCCGGTAAGGTCTATTCAGGTGTACTTGAGAGGAGGTTACGCCGGATAGTCGAACCTCGGATTCAGGAGGAACAGTGTGGTTTTTGTCCTGGTCATGGAACTGTGGACCAGCTCTAAACTCTTGGCAGGGTCCTTGAGGGTGCATGGGAGTTTGCCCAACCAGTCTACATGTGCTTTGTGGACTTGGAGAAGGCATTCGACCGTGTCCCTTGGGAAGTCCTGTGGGGAGTGCTCAGAGAGTATGGGGTTTCGGACTGTCTGATTGTGGAGGTCCGCTCCCTGTATGATCAGTGTCAGAGCTTGGTTCGCATTGCCGGCAGTAAGTCGGGCACGTTTCCGGTGAGGGTTGGACTCCGCCAAGGCTGCCCTTTGTCACCGATTCTGTTCATAACTTTTATGGACAGAATTTCTAGGCGCAGTCAAGGCGTTGAGGGGATCCGGTTTGGTGGCTGCAGGATTAGGTCTCTGCTTTTTGCAGATGATGTGGTCCTGATGGCTTCATCTGGCCAAGATCTTCAGCTCTCACTGGATCGGTTCGCAGCTGAGTGTGAAGCGACTGGGATGAGAATCAGCACCTCCAAGTCCGAGTCCATGGTTCTCGCCCGGAAAAGGAGATCTTGCCCCAAGTGGAGGAGTTCAAGTACCTTGGAGTCTTGTTCACGAGTGAGGGAAGAGTGGATCGTGAGATCGACAGGCGGATCGGTGCGGCGTCTTCAGTAATGCAGACGCTGTATCGATCAGTTGTGGTGAAGAAGGAGCTGAGCCGGAAGGCAAAGCTCTCAATTTACCGGTCGATCTACGTTCCCATCCTCACCTATGGTCATGAGCTTTGGGTTATGACCGAAAGGACAAGATCACGGGTACAAGTGGCCGAAATGAGTTTCCTCCGCCGGGTGGCGGGGCTCTCCTTTAGAGATAGGGTGAGAAGCTCTGTCATCCGGGGGGAGCTCAAAGAAAAGCCGCTGCTCCTCCACATCGAGAGGAGCCAGATGAGGTGGTTCGGGCATCTGGTCAGGATGCCACCCGAGCGCCTCCCATGGGAGGTGTTTAGGGCACGTCCGACCGGTAGGAGGCCACGGGAAAGACCCAGGACACGTTGGGAAGACTATGTCTCCCGGCTGGCCTGGGAACGCCTCGGGATCCCCCGGGAGGAGCTGGACGAAGTGGCTGGAGAGAGGGAAGTCTGGGCTTCCCTGCTTAGGCTGCTGCCCCCGCAACCCGACCTCGGATAAGCGGAAGAAGATGGATGGATGGATGGATGAATTAATTAATTACATATTACAAAACTGTTGTATATACTAATTCACAGATGTTATTTTATTATAAAAAGGTCAGTAAATGATGTATATATTTGTAAACGCTCTGAAGTGGGAAAGGGGTAGGATTAAATAAGCTTTACTTCTTCCTACTCCTTTTCGGACATGATGTAAAGTGAAATGATATGAAACTGTGATGTGTTATGCTGTAAGTGTGTTCATGTGCGAAATAAACTAAAGAAAGAAAGCACTAGTTTATTAGACAGACCTGCAAACTCTGGAGTGGTGTAGGCTACAAGATACCTTTAACGTTATCAGGCACATACAAAAAGGATAACGTTACTGTTAGTCACTGACTATGCTTAGGTAACGTTAGTCTAGCTAACATTACTGCAGTCCTGGTTGACATAAGAGACGTTATTTTAGCCTAAAGGCTACGAGTGAGCAGATATGGAAATTAACCGGCAACAGTTAACGTTAGTTACTCACCAGCACTATCACTGGAATTGGTGCTGCAGGTTGAAGCAGAGGAAGAGGGGTTTGCTTCGTCATCTCTGTCGCTGCTTCTCCACGACACCTTTCTTTAACTTTCAGGTTATGTACGGCCTGAACATGTTTCATCATGCTTGTTGTACTTCCTTCCTTACATGAGAGCGAAGCCTGGCAATAATTGCAGATAGCCGTTTCCTTGTCGTATTTTTTTGGAAAATGAAGCCATGCCTAGAGCCGTTTTATCCGGTCCGTTGTTGTTGCTGCTTCTGTATCTGCCGCCTAATGACTGAGCTATGTCATTTCCTGGGACGTGCCACAAGGCATTCCTTGTGGAACGGGATTCGTTCCCAGGGATTCGAATAAAGAACCAACTCTTTTTCTTTACTATAGTGGCCTCGATAACGGGAACCGGTTCTCAAAAAGGGATTCGAGTCCATGGAATCGGTTCTTTTCTTATCGAACAACCGGGAGAACCGGTTTCGAACATCGTCCCTAAATGGCAGGGAGTTTTACATTGAACAGAGTAGGAAAGAGATTGACAAGGCTTCAGTTTCCATATAATTTTCCGCTTTGGCATGTCCCGCTTTGTCCAAGCTGCTTGTAATCTGAGTTCGACGGCCATAGACCTGGACCTTTCTTCTTCTGGGTATTGGACCTCCGCGAGGATTATGTCCTTCTTCTACCTTTCAGTTTATGCCACTGATATGTCCGCTGCCCATATGCATCCTGATCTAGTAGTGACGCCTGCCCTTCTGACCTTTTCATCAGTGAAGTTTTAATACAGCAACACAATCCTGCATTTTGACACCTTGAACTCTTCAACTACTGATGATTGTGTAGTTGTAACTGACCAGACCTAAACTTTCTTTGTAGCCCCGACCTTAATTTTTCTTTGTCTGCCTGTTTCTCTGTCCTAGAAACATTGCGTCTGTCAGTCAGGGATGCATCATACCATTTACTTAAGCACCTAACTGACGGTAAGATCTCCGCCTCGACTCGCAGCTGGAAAATACTGGTTACTTTCTCTCTTCTTGATTTCTTTGGCTTGAATTACATCTGAGCCCACGTTGCCAAGTCATCAAGTGTCTTCAGGTTTGATCTTGCTTGCGCATTGGTTATAGTTGTCAAGTAAGGTATTCCATAAAGTCTCTTATTGGAGGTTGGTGGTTGCCAGACGCCCTTAAAGACCCTCTGGATTCATTTACTGTTGCTGTTATGAGCAGGTTCATTCACATCACAAACAAGATAGATGAGACGGTGCAGCCTGTCTAAATACCCTTTTCAAAGTCCTGCCACTATGTTGTGTAATGGCCAGTTTTAAATCGTTGCTTGAATTCTCCGAAGTCGATGATAATCATTGATCCATACAGACACCAATTGGCTAGGTCTCTTTGGCCTCTCTGATTGGCTGGTTGAGGATGCCCGTATGTTCCAAGCAAGTCAAAAAAATAAAAAGATACAGTATTGACATTAAGTATAAATGCTGTGCTGTCTTTGCACGAAGTGATTGATATAAACTTGACAGTGTCGCATTGTAATCTGTTCAACAAGAAGTTAACTCGACCTGTCCAGGGTGTACCCCGCCTTCCGCCCGAATGCAGCTGAGATAGGCTCCAGCGCCCCCCGCGTCCCCGAAAGGGATAAGCGGTAGAAAATGGATGGATGGATGAAGAAGTTAACTCGCGGGATGTCACATAAACCGAAAGTGAAAAAGAACTGATCACCCAATTTCAGGGTTTGATGTACAGAGGCATTAAAATTGTAATACAATTGTAAGACTTAGTCGATAGTCAATACATGAATCCATCAAACGATACTTAACAGTTTTTCCTCATATACATCAGATTAGGCAAAAGAAATGTACGAATTTGACATGAATTCACTTGTCTTTATACAGTGGACTGCATATACTAGGGTGGCTTTCATAGTTTGGATCTCTTGCTTATCTTTATTTTCAAAAGAGAGAAACTGTATCAGGGCGTGGACAGAGGGTAACATAATCAGAATCAGAATCCGGTTTATTTGGCCAAGTATACTTGCATATACAAGGAATTTGTCTTCGGCAGTTGTTAGCTCTCCAAACATACAACAAATAGACAAGTATACATTCACTGAGAAAGCAAGTGCTCTAGGTGCATACTTTACAGCAAGACATATACTAGTCACCTATCAACATTTTATACAAGTAAGACTTTACAAGATTTAGTGCAAAGTACAAATATATACGTAAGAGAAATTATAGTGACAAAAAATGTAGAGAAAGAGTAGTGCAAAAAAAGCCAGGCGGCACTGACATGAGTTGTTAGCTCTATAAAGGATGTCAGGACCTTTGAAGGTATTCTTTATCAGTCCCCACGTGTTTGCTGTTAGAATAGATGGCATAGTGTTGTTTTGTTTTCAAATGAGTAGGTATGCAGTAGCAGTTTTTGATGACTGAGACGTCAATCATGTAGTTTATTTTTGGACTATAAGGCACACTTAAAATCTTTTCATTTTTCTCAAAACCCGATGCGCCTTGCATACAGTATGTATTAATTCTGGTTGTGCTTATCCTGGTTGTGGTACAAGATGTAATGATAAGTGTCTCCAATTTATGGCTGTCACACATAATAGACTCTTGTGTATTGCAGGTTAATGTCTGTTCAATAAATGACGCTATCAAGTACTGGTAAGCAAGCAAGAGCAAAACCTTGATGTTGCATTAAGAATATAAAATATTACACACAGCACTAATAAGTCTGTCAAAATGTTTTAGTATGACTTTGGTCAGCAACGAAGCCGCACCTTTTGATCGAGTGTTGGAGCATTATGGCTACCGTAGTCAGAGATACTGTGCTTCAACATACGGGTATTATTATGGTGTGTGTTTCAGGACCCCAAAATGGCACTTATTAGGAAACATATTATTTGGTGTTTTTTTTCTCGTGCTATTATGCAAAACCAACTTTTTCTTACCGTACACACAGCGCTCATAAATCTGTCAATGTTTTAGTAGGACTTTGTTATACTACGAAGCCGTACAGTTTGATGGACTGTCTGAGTATTACGGCTACCGCAGTCAGACGTACTGAGCTTCAATATACGGGTATTAGTATGGTGCGTGTATAAGGACCCCAAAAGGGCACCTATTGAGAGACATTATTTGGTGGGGGTTTTTTCGACTTCTTATGCAAAGCCAACTTTTTCTTACCTATTGGTACCTGCTGTTGTGTATTTGTTGATTTGTTTCTTTGACTTGCTCTTCAGCTTCCTCTCCTACGCATCTTTCTTAGTTGTGATTGTTGGAGGGCAGGATGTTGATTGCTGAGCGGCGATCAAACACGCATGTCAACTGTTTAATTAAACTTATGTTTATTCTTGTGTGTGCAAAGCAGAAACAAGGCATAGCAATATATTAACTATTAATCCTGTGACAAATACTACTTGAACCGACGGTGGAAATGCTTGTAACTTATAGTATGCTCGCAACTTAAAGCATAACATATAGCCAAAAGACAGCTTGTATCTCAAATTACTTCTAAGTTAAGGTACTTGTAAGTCTAATTTGCAAAATTGGCTAAGACGGATGTATTTTTTAAATAAGGTTAAAAACGTTATAAAGATGAATCCTCGTGTCGTTATGAATTATTAATATCAACTATTTTCTGTTTACATGATACGTTTTTGCTTTATTACTCAAATTGTGCTGTTTTTATCTCTAAATGCTACACAGTTTATTTTTCTACCCTCTCTAAATGTTGGTATTTAGTTTGGCAGATATGTACACAGTCCTTAAAATTACAGATGAGGAAAACTTCCAATTGAAGTTGTTTATAATCTCCACTGTCCCATTGACAGGATAACAAAAAACATTTTAATTTGTGAAAACAAATTACATTTTAATGTAGCAAAGTTGACATAAAACAAGATGCATTTCCACTTACAGGTGGGTGCCACAAATAAATGAAGGTATGGAAAACACTAACGCTTACTGTTATTTGTCATTCTTCTCCTAGGTCAGTCACAGACCCCAGGAATGGGAAGCGCGTTGCTCTCAAAAAGATGCCCAATGTCTTCCAAAATCTTGTTTCTTGCAAGAGGGTATTTCGAGAACTGAAGATGTTATGTTTCTTTAAACATGAAAATGTAAGTGCACAATATATTTTGTACAAATACCTCATTGTTTATTGCAGGTGCTAAGGCACACATACTTTTGTGGCGATGGAGGTCATGGTCAGGGTGGTTGCCGAGGCAGTGACAAAATGATGTAAAATTTGCATAATTGGCTATGATGCATGCATTTTTGATAAGGATAAACAATGTTTACATATATTTAACGCAGGACAGTTGCTAGGAATTCGGGGCCCCCTAAAACAATATCTGTGGCCCCTCTACCCTATTCATTACGTGTGTGTGTGTGTGTACAGCGAGCAGTGGGCCCTTATTTTTGTCATCAGCTTTCCCTCCATATGATATGGCACTGATTTAATCAGAAGTCTGTGTTATTTGTCTCAACATGTTTCTTTTATTTTTACATTGTATAATTTTGCTGTATTTTTCATGTTACTGTTTTTTTCACATTTCTTACTTGTAGCGACCTGCCACAAGTATTTTAGTATATTGGAAATATGTTTTTATTTTACTGTAGTTTGACTAACCACTGGTTTTAACAGCTCCCGAGAAGACTTAAGTAAAATTTTACTTACAAAATGATTAAACTAATTGGGTGAATAACACAGGCCAAAACATCTGACATGCGCGACACATACAAAACTAATCAGACTGCTTGTGCACCCCCTCTTAGATACATGGAATATGGCTATCTTTAGTAAAAAGCAATCACATTAAACCATGCTACTTATCAGTCTTGTTCACAGGAATTAACGCTCCCATATTATACTGTACATATTTTTTTTTTTTTTAAATGTTTCAAAGTCTCAGAGGTCCCACTAAATCAATTTAAATTGTTTTCCAGAATCTCACTTGATGCTAGAATTTTTAAAAGTATTTTTAGTAAGCCCTACAGTGAACTTGCAGTTTTGTGTCAATATCTTGTCATCCCCATGAGCTGTGTTAGTCCATGCCTCTCTCAATTTGGAAAAGTCGTAGTGATCTTGTCTTTAAAAGAAAAACATACAAATGTGTCAACGATGTTTCAACTTTCTCCCCAGGTGCTCTCGGCTCTTGACATCCTTCAACCTCCACACATTGACTACTTTGAGGAAATGTATCCTTCAGAATGACTAAATTTCCCTAATCGGATGTATTGCAGTAATTTCCTGTTGTTTAATCCCATCAGGAAAAACCCAAGGTTAGACTATGGATTCATAGTTCATGTTCATCTACATCTGCCGTAGAGATTTTCTGTGGACACAACACAGTTCACATACCTGTACATTGTCTTTATGTGTTTGGTAAAGGCATATTAAATCTCAAAATAGGCCAAGCTTGGTATTTCTCTTTTCAATTGTAATTAAAATTTGACCCTTTTCAAATATTTTGACAGTTAACAGTCAATGGTTTTACCTCATTGAGTAAGGATCCAGCTCAGAATTGCAAGGTAAGAGCTAGTTTAGGATCTCAAGGCTATCGGGACTACAGTCATGTGGAAAAACGATGGTTAGACACTTTACTTTAATGAATTGCAATCCTGCAAGGTCCCCCTGCTCAAGAAGACACATTAAGTTTGAAGTCTGTAGTTTTACAGTCAACACCTGATTGATTCAGACAAGGCTTAGGTGAATGTGATGTAGTATATTTGGTATCAACGCCACACAATGTGTTTGAAGGCTCAATATGACCCCATCGCCATTTCTCTTTCGTCACACATCTAAGTGGAAACAGGGACCATTTTTCTACTAAGGGTACAGGGGGATTTCACCCATCAAGTGGCTGATTGACAGGGCAATTTACCATGGAAATCTTGGATGAGATTTTTTATTTTTTTTGTCCTGTCCAGCTACTCGGGCAAATTATATTGTTGATGTAGATGCCCATATTTGCTGTAGATATTTACTTTAAAAAGAGAAGTGTGGTATACTTTTCTTGTTGCCTTATTTAAATGGATTTATATTAATGTTTGGCGCAGCAGGAGGGGATAGAAAGAGAGAAAAGGTAAGACAGAGGAGGAAATTGCGTGGACGAGAGGGGGCTAAGACAGAGAGACAACAACAACAACAACAGAACAGCATCAGCAAATACAATATGTACAAATATGATACGAAAAGTGATAGCAAAGAAGCAGTTAGTGAAGTAAATATTAATAACACAGAAATGACAATGAACATGGTTGCACTACAAATGGAGCAATAAAAATACAAATAGAAATAGCACTATTGATAATGAATAATAATAATTATCTCTATTATCAACAATACAATTGTTTAAAATGCAACAATACATCCTGTATATGTAATCATAACTTAAATAAAAAAACCAGACGAAGGGAAGAAAGAAAAGCAAACTGTATTAACCTTGTAAATTGTTATAGTAACAATAGGTTAAGCTTTGTAAGTGTGCTGTGTTTTACCCAGTTTCCCCGAAGGTACTCCTTCTCAAATAGTGGGGGCGGGGGGTGCGGAAACATGTTTTTTTTGCTGTACCAGAATATGATGAAGCATATGTAGCACTTGGCTTCACTGTAACCACAGTGGGAGACGAAGAAAGACCAGTGTGTTGTTTATTTCATTGTTAACAAGCTTACAGTGTTATGCTGAAGTATAGTTCTAACAATTTTATAGACAAATGTACTATTTACAATCATGGTGGAGAGCAGAGGGCGTGAAATATCTTCTTCTCCCTAAGGGGGGCGTAACAGAAAATATTTGAGAAGCAATGGCCATAGGGGAACAACGTTAATATACAAAACCCAAAACCAGTGAAGTTGGCACGGTGTGTAAATAATAAATGAAAACAGAATACAATGATTTGCAAATTTTTTTCAACTTATATTCAATTGAATAGACTGCAAAGACAAGATACTTAACGTTGGAAGTGGAAAACTTTATTATTTTCAAATATTAGCTAATTTGGAATTTGATGCCTGCAACAAGTTTCAAAAAAGCTGTGGACATCACTGCCAAAGCAGCAAGTTTTAACAACTATATCCAAACAGCAATGGACATATGCATGCCTGTGCGACTGAACAAAATTACAAATGCGGACAAACCATGGATGACAGATAAAACAGGCTATAAAGAAAAGACAAAAAGCCCACAATAAATGGGGGAAAATGGAGAGAAATCAGAAACTCCGTCCAAAGACTTATACGCAAGGCAAAGACTAGATATTATAAAAATGAAATGCAAAACCTAAAGAAAAATAACCCCAAGAAGTGGTGGGACTTTATAAATAAAGGACTAGGACTCGCTAAATCATTAACTGATAGAACAATCAAAATACAAGAAGTTGAAGAGGACAAAGCTGCAGAAGCCCTGAACAACGTCTTTGCGGAGTCATGGACTAAAGCAACGCCCTATTGTGTCTATCTCCTACCAAGAGCTACACCAAGTGACATCTGTAGCATAGGTGAGATGAAGCTAGCACTCACTCGGCTGGACCCCCAGAAAACAAGTGGGCCGGATGGCATTCCCACCTGGCTGCTGAAAGAACATGCAGAGGACCTGGCACCGGTCATCACACATCTGGCCAACTGCTCTTTCCAACAGGGGTGTGTCCCCGATGTAAGGAAAGAGTCAAATGTCTGTCCCATACCCAAAGGCCAAGACCCTGGCTCAATCTCAAACTGGCGTCCTATCTCACTAACTTCTTGTGTGGGGAAAACAATAGAACGTTTTGTGTTGAAAAAGCTTATGCCAACCCTGCTTGAAGTGTGTAAAAATCTATATGCATATATGCCTAAGCACAGTACTACAACGGCTCTAGTCAGGGCAATGCACACCTGGCTTACCGAAACCGACTCCAAACCAACGATGGTGAGAGTACTGTTTGCAGATACGTCGAGAGCTTTTGATGTAATTGACCATGGGATCCTGATGCAAAACATACTGGACCTAGGACTGTGCCCATATCTGACAGCCTGGCTACATAGTTACATCTCAGGAAGGAGACAGAGAGTGGTGGCAAATGGAGCTCACAGCCCCTGGATTGAAGTTACATCTGGGGTGCCACAAGGGGGTGTTGTCTCCCCATATGTCTTCCTCCTTTATATGGCCACCCGGGATGCTGTGTTTGAGGACACCCTTGATGTTGGATATGCAGACGACATCGGGCTATCGAGAGCGATCCCCATATCCGGCATCATGTCAGACACAACGATGTGCCAGGAGGCACAAAGGCTGGACGAATGGGCAGCAAATAAGAAAATGATACTCAACGGGAAAAAGTCGGTAGAACTCCGGATATGTTTTTGCCCGAAATCCATCACAACCTCCTGCACTGATGTTGGGGGGACAGGAGGTCCCGGTCGTGGAAACAACCAAGTACCTGGGTTACCACCTCAATCAAAACCGGACTGGAGATGTGCACATCGAGAAGGCAATAAAAACCGCCTCCAAGCGGCTGCACTACCTCACAGTCATGGCGAGACATGGACTACCTGTAGACGACTTTGTTACCATCTGCACCACTCTCATCAGGCCGTGTCTGGAATATAGCTCAGTGCTCTTAGTGGGCTGCTCCAAAAAACAACAGGCAGAGCTAGAGCGAGTAGAGCTAGAGCGAGTCCAGAAACGTGCCTGTAAAATCATTATGAGGAGAGCTGGAAACATCTCACAACCCCTACCATCACTCCAGACCAGGAGAGAGGAGTCTGCAGTGAAGCTGGTCAGGGATATGCATGATGAATAACACCCTCTGCATGACCTGCTACCTCCAACACGAGGCAGCCGCACTGCCAGGACATTGAGAAACCAACATATGCTGGCTGAACCCGAGCCCAAAGCCAAGACAAAGAGACTTAAAAACTCTACCCTGCATACTGCAATTAAACTGTATAATGACACTATCTAATTAAATAAGTAATACAGTCATATACCAGAATGCTAATAGTTTCCATGCTGCTGTTGCCCTGAAAATGTTTTTTTTCTATATAAGATACTGTCTGTTCTTTTCATTTTTTTTAAATTTTTGTTTGTTTGATATTCATTGTAAAGTTCAGCTGTTTTTTCAGTGGGGCCCTGGCTCCACTGCAAGCATGAATAGTCAAGTCAAGTCAAGTCAAGCTGGCACAAATGGCAAAAAAGACTGAGAAAGTTGAGGATTGCTCAACAAACACTTATTTGGAACATCCCACTGTTGAACAGGCTAATTGGGAACAGATGTGTGCCACGATTGGGTATAAAAGCAGCTTCCATGAAATGTTCAGTCATTCACAAACAAGGACGGGGCGAGGTCACCACTTTGTGAACAATTGCGTGAGCCAATTGTCGAACAGATTAAGAACAACATTTCCCAACCAGCTATTGAAAGGAATTTAGGGATTTCACCATCTACGGTCCGTAATATCATCAAAAGTTTCAGAGAATCTGGAGAAATCACTGCACGTAAGCGATGATATTACGGACCTTTGATCCCTCAAGCGGTACTGCATCAAAAAGCAACATCAGTGTGTAAAGGATATCACCACATGGGCTTAGGAACACTTCAGAAAACCACTATCAGTAACTACAGTTTGTCGCTACATCTGTAAGTGCATGTTAAAACTCTGCTATGCAAAGCAAAAGCCATTTATCAATAACACACAGAAACGCCGCCGGCTTCGCTGGTTTTGAGCTCATCTAAGATGGACTGATGCAAAGAGGAAAAGTGTTCTGTGGTCTCCTGTAGTAATAATAATACATCAAAACGTATGCATAACCCATGGTGCATGTGAGAGAAAGAAACAGACAGCACATAAGCGGTGCTATATATATATATATATATATATATATATATATATATATATATATATATATATATATATATATATATATATATATATATATATATATATATATATATATGTATGTATGTATGTATATGTGTGTATATATGTCTATGTATATATGTGTGTATAAATATATGTATGTATATATATATATATATATATATATATATGTATGTGTGTATTTATATATGTATGTATATACTGTATATATGTGTGTATTTATGTATGTATGTATATGTGTATATACTGTATATGTATGTATATGTATATATGTGTATATGTATATATGTGTGTATATATATGTATGTATGTATGTATATATATGTATGTATATGTATGTATGTGTGTGTGTGTATATATATATATGTGTATATATACATATACATACATATATATATATGTATGTATACATATATATGTATCTATATATGTTTATATATCTATATATGTATGTATATATGTATGTATATATTTATTTATATATATATGTATCTATATATATATATATATACCTGCTATTGGTCTTGTGGTTAGAGTGTCCGCCCTGAGATCGGTAGGTTGTGAGTTCCAACCCCGGCCGAGTCATACCAAAGACTATAAAAATGGGACCCATCAGACCAGTTCAGTTGACTTGTTCTGTCTCTATAGTATTCCTATCTTTTTTAAGTAAATACAAATTGCATACTGCTCGTTACTGCCTTGCAGTGGCTGCTGTATTACATTTTACTCACTGTGAATTCTGAGCAGATGGTGAATAGCATGTGTCTTGTTGCATATTTTTCCAAGTTTGTTTAGAGCATGGGTCTCAAACTCAATTTACCTGGGGGCCACTGGATGCAGAAACTGGGTGAGGCTGGGCCGCAAGAAAAGATTTCTTAAAAAAATCTAACATGCACTTTTTAATGAATTCACCTTCTTTGAATGCGTGGGTTCCCTCCGGGTACTCCGGCTTCCTCCCACTTCCAAAGACATGCACCTGGGGATAAGTTGATTGGCAACACTAAAATTGGCCCTAGTGTGTGAATGTGAGTGTGAATGTTGTCCGTCTATCTGTGTTGGCCCTGCGATGAGGTGGCGACTTGTCCAGGGTGTACCCCGCCTTCCGCCCGATTGTAGCTGAGATAGGCTCCAGCACCCCCCGCGACCCCAAAGGGAAAAAGCGGTAGAAAATGGATGGATGGATGAATGGCTATCCCGCCCTAGCAACATACTTGCCAACCCTCCCGATTTTTCCGGGAGACTCCCGAATTTCAGTGCCCCTCCCAACAATCTCCCGGGGCAACCATTCTCCCGAATTTGTCCCGATTTTAACCCGGACAACAATATTAAGGGCGTGCCGTGATAGCACTGCCTTTAACGTCCTCTACAACCTCTACAACGGTGTATATTGTAGCCCGGAAGAGTTAGGGCCGCATGGGATTCTGGGTATTTGTTCTGTTGTGTTTATGTTGTGTTACGGTGCGGATGTTCTCCCGAAATGTGTTTGTCATTCTTGTTTGGTGTGGGTTCACAGTGTGGCGCATATTTGTAACAGTGTTAAAGTTGTTTATACGGCCACCCTCCGTGTGACCTGTATGGCTGTTGACCAAGTATGTCTTGCAGTCACTTACGTGTATGTACAGAAGCCACATATAACATGTGACTGGGCTGGCACGCTGTTTGTACAGGTTGTAGAGGGCGCTAAAGGCAGTGCCATCACGGCACGCCCTTAATGTTGTTGTTTGGGTGAAAATCGGCAGACATTCGAGAGAATGGTTGCCCTGAAATTCGTGAGTCTCCCGGAAAAATCGGGAGGGTTGGCAAGTATGACGCTGTCAAGCGCCATTCATATAAAACTCGCGGACCGCACTAACATTACATTTTCATATTAAGGTGCGGGCCGCAAATTAACGTCTGAGACCCCTGGTTTAGAGTGTTACACCACAGATAGAGATCAGGATTTTTTTTGAATGTTCAACTTTTTTTTACACCTTTTAATCAGTCAAAGACTATTTGGCATATGGTGCACAGCATAAGCAATTTGTAAACAAAATCAACTGATTTAAAGGAAAACATGCTGGTTCAACACAGTTATAGTTCTATATGATGGTGTTGTTTATATTATACAAACCCCGTTTCCATATGTGTTGGGAAATTGTGTTAGATGTAAATATAAACGGAATACAATGATTTGCAAATTATTTTCAACCCATATTCAGTTGAATATGCTACAAAGACAACATATTTGATGTTCAAACTGATAAACATTTTTTTTTTTTTTGCAAATAATTATTAACTTTAGAATTTGATGCCAGCAACATGTAACAAAGAAGTTGGGAATGGTGGCAATAAATACTGATAAAGTTAAGGAATGCTCATCAAACACTTATTTGGAACATCCCACAGATGTGCAGGCTAATTGGGAACAGGTGGGTGCCATGATTGGGTATAAAAACAGCTTCCCAAAAAATGCTCAGTCTTTCACAAGAAAGGATGGGGCGAGGTACACCCCTTTGTCCACAACTGCGTGAGCAAATAGTCAAACAGTTTAAGAACAACGTTTCTCAAAGTGCAATTGCAAGAAATTTAGGGATTTTAACATCTACGCTCCATATTATCATCAAAAGGTTCAGAAAATCTGGAGAAATCACTCCACGTAAGCGGCATGGCCGGAAACCAACATTGAATGACCGTGACCTTCGATCCCTCAGATGGCACTGTATCAAAAACCGACATCAATCTCTAAAGGATATCACCACATGGGCTCAGGAACACTTCAGAAAACCACTGTCACTAAATACAGTTCTTCGCTACATCTGTAAGTGCAAGTTAAAGCTCTGCTATGCAAAGCGAAAGCCATTTATCAACAACATCCAGAAATGCCGCCGGCTTCTCTTGGCCCGAGATCATCTAAGATGGACTGATGCAAAGTGGAAAAGTGTTCTATGGTCTGACGAGTGCACATTTCAAATTGTTTTTTGAAATATTCGACATCGTGTCATCCAGACCAAAGGGGAAGCGAAATATCGAGACTGTTATCGACGCAAAGTTAAAAAAACAGCATCTGTGATGGTATGGGGGTGCATTAGTGCCCAAGGCATGGGTAACTTACACATCTGTGAAGGCACCATTAATGCTGAAAGGTACATACAGGTTTTGGAACAACATATGCTGCCATCTCAGCGCCGTCTTTTTCATGGACGCCCCTGCTTATTTTAGCAAGACAATGCCAAGCCACATTCAGCACGTGTTACAACAGCGTGGCTTCGTAAAAAAAAGAGTGCGGGTACCGTACTTTCCTGGCTCGCCTGCAGTCCAGACCTGTCTCCCATCGAAAATGTGTGGCGCATTATGAAGCGTAAAATACGACAGCGGAGACCCCGGACTGTTGAACGGCTGAAGCTCTACATAAAACAATAATGGGAAAGAATTCCACTTTCAAAGCTTCAACAATTAGTTTCCTCAGTTCCCAATGGTTTATTGAGTGTTGTTAAAAGAAAAGGTGATGTAACACAGTGGTGAACATGCCCTTCCCCAACTACTTTGGCACGTGTTGCAGCCATGAAATTCTAAGTTAATTATTATTTGCAAAAAAAAAATAAAGTTTGAGTTTGAACATCAAATATCTTGTCTTTGTAGTGCATTCAATTGAATATGGGTTGAAAAGGATTTGCAAATCTTTGTATTCCGTTTATATTTACATCTAACACAATTTCCCAACTCATATGGAAACGGGGTTTGTATTTTCCAGGAATAATGGGAATAATAGTTTGTCTACAAAGGGAACCAAATTGGTAATAGGCTTTAATAGCAACTTTGTGAACATTGGACTAAGTCTGGAAAATATTCCAGATCTTTAATCAATTGAGGACTTGAATTATACCATAAATAGAAATCCCAGCAATTCTCACTGATTATAAGAATAGGATATTGTAATTAAGTGTAAATCCAAATCCTCAATCACCTGTAATGGAATTCATATGGAAAAGATAAAAAAGGTTATACAATAAATCTTATAATTATTAATGTACAGCAGCAAACTATCATTTTAAAAAGGAAGATTCCTAAATAAAATAAACATATCAACATTTGTACCAGTCTTGAGACAAAGACCAGTTCCAAACTGGTTTCCTAACTCTATAATTTTTGCAAATGATTGAAAAATTATTTAACCGCAGATCAAAAGTTCATGAATGAAAGTGGAATTCTTTTAACAGTCGATACGGATACGAAGCTAAAATTTAAACACTGATGTAACTAATAAAAAAAAAACCCGAAGGTTATTAACAATGCACTAAACTGTGAACAGTTACAGTGTTTCTGGACCTAACAAAAGCATTTGATACAAATAACCATAACATTGTTTACAATTATATTGCATCAAAGGGTTGGTCTTGAATTGTGAGCTACTTAACCAAAAGGAAGTAATTCATGAGGCTGGGCAATCACACGTCAGCGCTTTAAACATATTTTGCAGTGTACCAAAGGGATCATTACTGGGACTGAAATTGTTCAGTCTCTATACAAAGGACATTTGTAAATTTACAAAAGATTTAAAGAACCAGACGCTAATACAAAATAACACAAACAAATTAAAGAGATGGTTTGACAAAAACAGACTGTCCCTGAACATAAGAAAAACTAAAATAATGCATTGCAGTAACAGTAGGTAAGAGTCAAACACAAATACAAGTGAACAGCGTAGACATTAACAGGGTAAAATAAATCACATTTTAGTCATAAAAATACATCAGAACATAAATTGGAAATCTTCTATTCAAATACACAACATAAGTTGGCAAGAAACACTTTAATAATGAATAAAGCAAAATATGTACTGGACCGAAAATCACTCCATATTCTCTATTGTTCTTATTGTATAGAAATAATGGAAATAACTACAAAAATATTCCTCATTCACTAGCCCTATTAAAAAGATGTCAGTTAGAATAATTCATAATGTTGGTCATAAAACACCCTCAAACCCTTTTTTAAAAAACAAATATTGAAATTCAATGATCTGACACATTTGCAAACAGCTAAAATTATGCACAAAGCTAACAATAACTTGCTACTCAACGCTGTACAACAATTGTTCTTAAAAAAGAGGAGAAATATAACTTAAAATATTTGTATGCATGTACAACACAAACAGGTTCTTCTGTACTGCAAAACCTTTCACATATCAGTATGTGGAGTTGAATTATAAAATAGACTTAGCAAATAACTCAATGTACTAATATGATCCAGTTTAAGAACATTTTCAAACTCAAGGGTGTTTACAAAGTACAGTGGACTCTTGATTTACTATCTTAGTTGGTTCTTGAACATGGTTTGTAAACCGAAAAGTTTGTATAGTAAAGCAGAGTATCCTATAATAAACAGTAGCCTCAATTGAAGTCCCAATTTTAGTAAAGAAATACACACTTTGAAGACAGTATATCAAACAAACCTAACAAGGGGGTGTGGGATCAACAATCTCTTTACAGTATTGTCCAAGCAACACAACATCAGCGGTTAGCTGAACTGATGATGCACGCACACACACACAAAAGTCCGTCTTTGGTGCTCTCAAAAACGTTAACTATGTTCCTACAAAAAAACTCTGTAAAATCCATTTTACCTTTTGTTGGCGAATATTTGTGGCATGCAGGCAACAAGAGGAGATAAATTATGATGAATGCAGAAAGGGATTGGAGGTAGAAAGAGGAAGGAGCAGGGAGGAGCAGCAGTGTGTTGCTGCTCCGAAAGAGAGTCTTCTTTCAGGGTTCCTGCTCCTCTCTTCCTACTGTGTTGGTCTCAATTGGACTAGACTGGACTTCACTTGGTCCTCTCTGCATCAGGAATCTGTCCAGCGTGCCTTGTTTTTGCCGTGACTTTTAAATTTGTCAATAGTGACCCATGATGTCGTTGTTATCGGCGTACTCCTCGCAAAAAGTCATTTTTAAGTCCACAGCGATTCCCTCCTCCTTTCCAGGCTGCTGTTGTTTTTTTTGGACCCATATTGAGTTAGCAAAATAGACAAAATGGTGAATGGCGAGAAAAGAAACACGCTGCAGCACGAGCGATTAATGGACAGCGTAAACAAGATGTGGCATAGGGGGCTCCGCCACTTCGAAATGGCTTTTGTCATCGAAATGGCAGCGCACTAATGCTTCCAGCGGCACACAAAATGATTGAAGCGTTCGTAAGCCGAGACATGGTTTGCACAGAGAGGCATATTTAGCGCAATCTAGAGGTTTGTAAACCGAAAAAGTCGCAAATGGAGGCGTTTGAAAATCAAAGTTCCACTTAACAAGGAAGAAGAATCCTGATAAACCACATTGATAAATTATATCTATTCTATCATTTATCACATCCATCCATCCATCCATTTTCTACCGTTTGTCCCAGCAATCGGAGGGTTGCTGGTTACTGGGGTTCAATCACCACCTTCTACCATCCTAGTCACGTCCGTTGTGTCCTTGGGCAAGACACTTCACCCCTTGCTCCTGATGGCTGCTGGTTAGCGCCTTGCATGGCAGCTCCCGCCATCAGTGTGTGAATGTGTGTGTGAATGGGTAAATGTGGAAATACTGTCAAAGCGCTTTGAGTACCTTGAAGGTAGAAAAGCGCTATACAAGTATAACCCATTTATCATTTATTTGTCCCTTTCGGGGGGACTGGGGCCTATACCAGCTGCACTCAAGCAGAAGGCAGGATACACCCTGGACAAGTCAACAACCGTTCACATTTACACACTAGGGCCAATTTTGTGTTGCTAATCAGCCTATCCCCAGGTGCATGTCTTTGAAGGTGGGCGGAAGCCCGATATTCAGAAATGTATGTGAATCACAAATATTGAGAACTTTTCTATTATATTTGTATTTGTGTTACTGATTAAGTACAGGAAGTGAACAAATGTGTGAGCAATTGCTATGAACTGTAAAAGGCATAAAAATAAATAATTAAAAACGCTCTGCTACTTCTGATTCCTTTTCAGACACGCTGAAATGTGCAAGTTTAAATACTGTGTATGATGTACCATATTGTAACTATGCATGTCTGAAATAATACCATAACCAAATGTTTAAACCCCTTTTGTAACTCAAGTTGAGTCTGTTTAAGTCTCGATTTTAAGCATGGAAGGGAAATTTGGGGAAGTTGCTCGCTGTTTTAGTTTGATGAAAAATGTGGTACAATTGCTAATTCCTCAACAAATGATGTTGCTCACCCATGTACTGTATCTGCATGTACTAACGTCCTTCCATCCTTCCATTTTGTACCACATTCCCGTCAGGGTGCTCGAGCCTATCCCAGCTACGTGTACTAGCATCCTGTTAATATAGTTTAAAACTTGTATACTATACTGATTACCACACAGGGGAACTCACATCACGCTGCTTTATATAAAGTATATTGTATACACCACACATAGTAGACCATAGTATATCCCTGAGCTGAGTTGCAATTATTATTTTTCCGCAGCCAGACTTGAACCTTTCCCCCATTAGTAAAGGTTCAAGTTTAGTTTATTTCTTTGTAGCATCTTAAATATATTAGCGTAAAAAACATTGCATTTACCTACTTAGCCCATGGTGATGTCTTTCTTTCTTTATGCTCTTGCTTATGTTTTCCATTTTGCCTTAACTTACCAATGGCCAGTTATGTCGTGACTGAACTGATGCAAAGCGACCTGCACAAGATCATTGTCTCACCACAGCCTCTGAGCTCAGACCACGCCAAAGTTTTTCTCTATCAAATTCTACGAGGTAAGATACTTTTTTAAGTATACCTAATCATTGTTATTAACATTTTGAAAGAACTGCTGCCTGAGACCGATATGTAAATATTTGCTAACATGATTGTTGTGTTGATGTAGGGCTGCACAATACCGCAAAAAACGTGACTCATGATTTTGTTGCATCGAATTGATGTTGCGATCCCCTTAGGTGTTTTTTGTTTTTTTTTATCAAACGAGTGTTCACTCACCATGCATAAGGCCATGTTTTGGAGTAATCACACAATTGTTATTAGTTTGACAACATACATAATGTTTGTTGTCAAATTGTGGTCTTTAATGTCACTTGTGTTTGATTGTATACGTTGAAAATCAAATTAAACCCTTGAATGCTCCAAACATCACTAGATTTTGAAAATATAAACTGCCGTATCTAAATTGACTCGAACATGACCAAAGCCTTTCTAATGCGGTTGTGGTTAATGTAATTGTTGCCGTTGGTTTGTCTAATAGTAAGTTAGCAACATAACTCAAAAGTATGGGCAGAACATTCAGAAAGTGTCCAAAATATGATAAGGAACATCTAATTAGATTTTGGGCCTGAGCCTACAGCGTTGTATGTTTTGTGTTACAGTAAAAACCTCTTTTGTGTGTGTGTTCTAGTGGCACAACAATGAGTGGCTGACTAACAAGAGTGTTCACTCCACTTCCGCCATTCCGTTACACGTTGCTCAAAAAATAATGGGTCTGTTTTGATTCACCTTAAAGGAAATGTCAGGGGCCTCATGTATTTAGAGTTGCATGGAATTCCTGCTAAAATAAGGCATACGTTCCTATCCAAAAAACATTGTACGCAAGAAAAACAATTCAAATGTATTAAAGTGCATGCACAAACAAATCCAAGCAATCAACGTGGAATTTATAACCCAGATGCCTGTGCACGCCCAGGCCACGCCCCCTTATGAATACGCAAAACATATTAAAGTTAGCCATGTGCCTGAACTATGCAAGCTCTGCTCGTCACAATTAAGTATGACTCAGTTGGAGGTGCTTCTTTCTCCTGTATCAAGTGATCGAAAAAGGGTCCAGTCTGAGAATACGGTTTGCTGTGTGCTCCGAAAACCGTACACAGGCTCAAATAAAAAATACATTGTTGGGCATCAGGAAGAAGGTGAAGAAGAAGATGGATGTGCATAGCCAAAACAGAACAGAGATTAAGTAGTTCTACACCCTGTTTGAAAAGATACTCGCTGCAATGATTCGTAAAACTTTAGAAGAGGTGGGTGACTCTTATCACCCCCAATATGAATATAATTTGTGTGACAACAAAATGTGTAAGGATTGTGAATTATAGGCACATTTAAAAAAAAAAAAAAAGTGAAGTTCCTCTTTAAGTGTCCACACCCTGTAGAAATGTGCGTATTTGAAGCATGATGTTGGCGTGAGGCACCGCAGATTTCCACGGCAACGTCAATCTTGATACATCTACACTTTGCCTTGAAAAGGGGCTTATGACAGGTTTTTGTACGTGAGGGCCAAAGTGTTTAAATTTTGAGGGTGATCAGGAGCAGGATGTGCTCATTATTATAAGACTCCTCATTATCATGTTCAGTTTTAAAGAAACTTCCAGTGGACTTTCTTACCGCATAAGAGGCTTAGGAAGGACAGTTGACAGGGGACTTAATTGATATAAATTCCAATAAAAACCATCCATAATGAGCCTGACAGGTGGTATTGGCCGTCAGCGGGAAGAACCACTGGGGCAAAAGGGAAGAGCGAAAAGAAAATGTCACAAAAGTGCAGCGTGAGTCCTTGTGTACAATGAAAAAAAAAAAGGTCAATTTAGAAATTAGATTGCATGTTAGTGTAAATCCATTATTTTTTTGTGCAGCCCTTTGATAGTACTTTGGACTACTGCAAATCATTCAGTCAATATAATCAGAAAATATGTAAAAACATTTCATTTTTGTCATCCGCCACAACTACCATGACCAGGACTTAAATACCTTCATTCTGCTGGCATCCTTCATCGAGATATTAAACCAGGCAACCTCTTGGTCAACAGCAACTGTGTACTAAAGGTGCGTAGACATACACTCATCACTCGCATGCCATTGTTAGTTATTTGTTTTGTAGCTCTTAAATTATTTTTATATTGTTATTATCAAGTCTCTGATTCAGTCCTTAGTTTTATTTGGGTGGTGCATTTTATTGATGCTATTGGGCTCTCTTCACTTTCCTACATCTAATGGTGTAGGAAGTTTTTACTTTACCAGCTACAGCTATGCGAACATTGTTACCAATGTACAGTCGTGGTCAAAAGTTTACATACACTTGTAAAGAACATAATGTCATGGCTGTCTTGAGTTTCCAATAATTTCTACAATTTTTTTGTGATAGAGTGATTGGAGCACATATTTGTTGGTCACAAAAAATGTTAATGAAGTTTGGTTCTTTTATGAATTTATTATGGGTCTACTGAAAATGTGACCAAATCTGCTGGGTCAAAAGTATGCATACAGCAATGTTAATATTTGGTTACATGTCCCTTGGAAAGTTTCACTGCAATACGGCACTTTTAGTAGCCATCCACAAGCTTCTGGCAAGCTTCTGGTTGAATTTTTGACCACTCCTCTTGACAAAATTGTTGGTTTTCTGACATGGACTTGTTTCCACACAGTCAGGACTTTGGGAAGGCCATTCTAAAACCTTAATTGTAGCCTGATTTAGACATTCCTTTACCACTTTTGACGTGTGCCATGACATTATGTTCTTTACAAGTGTATGTAAACTTTTGACCACAACTGTATATAAAACTAAACAGGAAGTGACATTTAAATGACTTTATTTCAGATTTGTGATTTTGGCCTGGCCAGGGTAGAGGAAACCGATGAGTCGCGGCACATGACTCAGGAAGTGGTGACTCAATACTATAGAGCCCCCGAGATCCTAATGGGGAGCCGCCACTACGCCAACTCCATTGATATCTGGTCTGTGGGCTGTATCTTCGCTGAGCTGCTAGGGCGACGAATTCTCTTCCAAGCCCAAAGTCCTATACAGCAGGTAAAAAAATAGTTAGGAACAAGTGCAGCAATTTTGTATATATAAGGCTTACTACTGGGGCGTAAAAAAATAACCAAAATCAATTTTAATTGAAAAGGTGTGAGTGCACTGGTACACAGGTCACACGATCGAGCCCAATGTAAAATAGACAAGCCCATGGCCCAATTGGAGAGATGCACTCTAAAGCTAATCAAAGGTTTTATTTTATTATAAGAGATACTTAAGCACTACTGTGCACTGTGTTTTGCAAGTAATCAGATACTGCATTTATTCTACAGTAGCACTGTCTGCATTGGTATTTATTAGGTCTGTCAAACGATTAAAATATTTAATGGCGAGTAATCGGATTGTTCATAGTTAACTCAGAATTAATCGCGATTAATCGCAGATAGGTATAATTTTTCATCATTAATAAGTGTACCCTAGTCAGATAATTTTCAGGGGGGTGGCTTCATATTGCTGTATGAAAATATTTTAACCTTCTATTAATTAATAAAATGTAATATTGAGCCTGCTAATCATTTTGTAATTGAAGACTCGACCAGAACATGTTATAAAATAATTTACATAATATTTCAGCCAGCCAGAAAAATCCCCCTCCAACCCCACTCACCCCCAAATTCCTCAACTGATGTACTAGCATTTCATTAGATGCAAATATCACAAAATAACATTACAAAACATATCTGACAAAGCATGATCATAATGTAAGACATTTTTATTTTGTTAATGTCAGGGTTTCCCCTAAATTGCCAAAATACCTGTGGCGGTAGGGGCGTGGTCAATATGACATCATCGCATTATATGCTATGATGTATATCCATCCATCCATCCATTTTCCACCGCTTGTCCTTTTCGGGTTCGCGGGGGGTCGCTGGAACCTATCTCAGCTGCATTCGGGCGGAAGATGGGGTACACCCTGGACAAGTCGCCACCTCATCACAGGGCTAACACAGATAGACAAACAACATTCACACTCACATTCTCACACTAGGGCCAATTTAGTGTTGCCAATCAACCTATCCCCAGGTGCATGTCTTTGTATATATTCTTTAAAAAGGGACCGGATTATACATTTAAAACAAATATGTTATTAGTATAGTATTAACATATATATTTTTCTTACATAATATCGTTTTGTTCTATTTTTAAATTGTTGCTGCTTATTGTACAATGTACTAAGTTTAGAACATATATATATATATATATTTTTTTTTTTTGAGATTTCTCCAATCTTTTTTCTCCTCACTTTTTCTGTAATAAAAACGCTTGGCAACAAATCTAGCATCTATTTTTGGTGTTTTTGGTAACTGTATTCGTGTTTCGAGACTCTGTTTAGATTCTGTCGCCATGTCCGTGACGAAGAGCATGCTGGTGTATGTTAATGTGTTATGGTGGTCATTTTCCCATGGTCTTCGAACACACCTTGTCGGCGGAGAATGAACAAGTGTTGTGTGTAGGACTGAAGAACGGAAGCAGACGTGTTGCACGGAGGAAGTACTTGCTGGAATTGGGCCCGATGTTAGCATAAAATTGGCCATAAAAGCTAAAAAGAGCATCAGACTGTGTTTGTTTTCTTTTGGATGCTACAATACATTATATTACTTTATTTTGTTAGGTGTGGCGGCTAAAATTAAGCCCGTACATTAAGGAGAAATCTATTAAACCGCTTTTAGTTTGAAGCCGGAAAAGTGTGTGATTGGTTTGAGAAATTGTCTTCACATGTTTTGATGTCAGATTGACTGTTTTCAGTAGAAAAAGTCTCATTTCAACATCCTGAAGACCATCTTTCATTTCTGTTGAGCTTTTGTGTCATCTTATTTACTAAAGCAGTCACAGTAACAATCTAAATGTTTTGTTATCACTGCACCTTACCCGTAATCTGAACACGGAAGTAAAGCACCACCCACCTCTGAACGATGCACGCAGCAGGCGTTTGCTGCAGGGATGTCGCCTCTTCTCATGGCGAAACATAGTCCTTTCTTGTCGGGATAAAAACTTGCCATGGCTTTGAACCTGATATTTCCTTTAAGGTAGACTTTCCTTTGTCCATTTCTGCTCGCTTTTGGCTCATCAGTAACAAGTGAACTGCAGCCAAGTCCCCCCAGCTACGGCACGGCAGCAGGGTCAAAAAGGAAGTGTTTGCGTTAATCGCCCGTTAAAAAAATTTGTGCCGTTATTGACATTTATATTTAACGCGTTACTATCCCTAGTATTTATGGAACATAGTCTCCACTACGCACACTGGCGATACAGAATGCAAACACAGGAGTGGGGAACACAGAAATACAACAGTACTTCTGTCGTCAAGTCGCCGTGCTGTCACTGTGCCTTTATGGTGCGGCATCATTTTGACTTATACAAACAACACTGTATTAAGCTGCACTCAAAGCAGACTTTACAACGAACTTGTTTGTGTGTGTGTTTGTGTGTATACCCCCAATGGGGGTTTAAGATGACTGCAAATTGTGAATCAAGACATCTGTGGTACTTCCTATGGTACAGTAGACATGAGCAACTGGTGGCACGGGGTTGCATAGGTAACATTGAAAACAGGGATTTATCCCTTGGATGAATTTCCAATAAATACAATTTCTAAAGTATAAAGCTAAAAATTATTGTTATTATTACCCGCCACCAGCAGAGCTTGTAACTGGTCCTGCTCAGTGGGACAGAGATGCACTGGTATTGCTCTGCTGTTGCTCCATGTATTTTAGATGGGTGTGAAAGCAAAGTTGATTTTGAAAATTGTGTTTTGGTAACAATGGTAAATTGAGTAATTGTTTATTTACTTTAAAGACAAACCTGTTTGTTTGGATATATTTTCAACAATGAATGAAAATAGTGTATTTTAATAGTGTATTCCTTATTCTTAGTCTGCTTGCTCGTCGTCATCATTGGGATCTGGACCTGACTACACTACAGTTAGTCGAAATGCTCACGTCCCATGGCATCCTACCCTTTGGAAAGATGTTCTATTCATGGATAAATCCCAATTTTAACCGTTCACCCTTTATTGTGTTGTGTGGGTGAGCAGTTGTGGATTGAGTTTCCTATAGTGGTGGTTGTGTTACGGTATGGGCAAAAATATTGGGCATTTTGAATGCACAGAGATACTTTGATTACATCCTGAGGCCCATTGTTGTGCCAATGATCCATAACCATCACCTCATGTTGCAGCATGATAATGTACAGCCCCATGTTGCAAGGAGCTGTACACAATTGCATAATTGATCATTGATGCCAATATCCAGCAAATTCACACAGCCATTATTATATCAAATAGATTAATGCACAAATAAAACAAGTGCAAATAAATGTGCTTCAGGCTGTTTTTAAAAGAAAAAAAAAAGTGCTAACACAAATTCAGACAGATTGAGAGGAATAGGTAGTTTGTGCACATTGTGTTGCATTTATATTTGGGTTTAGTGTAAATGTTTCTTTTCGAATGGAGTGTCATTTTAAAGATAATTGAAAAGGCTTATACAACAGTGTCTACAAAACACAATCACAGAATGTGTTTTATGTTTATTTATATTAGTTTAATATTTTGAATACATGCAGGTTATTCTGTATATCAAGTATGTAATTGTTGTATTTTTGTCCATCTCTAGCTGGATTTGATCACTGATCTGTTGGGAACTCCCTCTATGGAGGCAATGAGGACAGCATGTGAAGGTGCTCGTGCGCACATTCTCAGAGGACCAAGCAAACAGGTAAATACTGCAGTTATATTGTATTTCATGTTGAGTTGTCACATAACTATTATTTTACTGACGACTTTTGGATTTACAAGATGATTTGATCAGGGGGGACATGGCAGGTACATGTACATTACAACAGGTACATGTACATTACAACAGTACAGGTTCATTACAACACAGTGTGTTACTAATGGTTTACTTTAGTTTTATTTTTGCATTGTCTCTCTTGTTTACAATAAATCTACTGTACCATAAATGTCTAGCGCCACATTGATGGGGCTTGCGGACGCACAAAACAGGCCGAAATGATTAGTACGGGGTTTCCCACACAAAGTATGAGATTTATAACAGCACAACCTCACATGAGAATGTGCCCACCAGTTTGCAAACTTTGTATGTACCGTACACATTTTTTGCAGACATGCTGGAAAAAAGGCAACACACATGTTAAATGGTGAATGTGTCATATGAAATAGATTTTGATCCTATATGCAATGGAAGCAAATGAAGCTTTATCAATATAAAAGTGACTTTATTTACATATTCTTTATTTTGTTTTGGCCCTGGGTGTAATAGTGATTAATGAACAAATGCACAAAATGAGTTCCTAATAATAATAATTTGACTATATTGTCAGCATAACATTACAGCAATTAATCTGTGGCGGAACTTCATCGCCGTAGTTATGTTTTGACTTTTAAGTACAAGTAGAGTGGAAAAACAAGTTGCCTCTATATTAAAGGTGTTATCATATATATCTGATTTACAGTGTTGGGTTAGTTACTGAAAACCAGTAACTAGTTACAGTTACTTTATTTCAAAAGTAACTGTTACTAACTCAGTTACTTACACCAAAAAGTAATGCGTTACTATGAAAAGTAACTAGTTACTTCTTTTTTTCTTCTTTTTTTTTTAAAGCTCCCATTAATGCCCTTTTAGCCTTCATTTCAGTACTGTTATTGCACTGGAGAATAATACAATCTGTTGATCAACTTGGCATGCATTTGCATCACTGAACTCTGCTAAGCAATGTGGTCTGCATACAACACACAAAGACAAAGATATGTTTCAAAGGGCCAATTTATTTCAGGCCAGAACAAATTAACAAAAGTATTTTAAATAGCTGCAACATATACATAAGTAACAAACAGAATAACAACATATCTGTAAAGCAAGGAAGGCACACACTACATACACAAAGCCTAACCAGGCGTTTTTTTCTCAAGGAATTCAGAAACAAAATCATGTTTTAGTTTAGAGAAAAGGAAAGATTGGTCTGGCCCACTAGCATCCCTCTTTATGTTTGTGAACTTTATAGTCTATACATTTAGAGTGATGTGACAATCAAACACTCTAGAAGTCTAGAATGAAAGAGTAGATAAGAGAATTGACAGAGTGTGTGTACCTTCAGTGATGAATGATGAGCAGAGTTAATCCTTAAGTGGTGGTGGTGGAGGGGAAGTGGCATCGGAGTCTGTCTCTCTTTACTTGGATTCGAATTGCTGTTTTGGGCAGTAGATAGGATCTTTGATCCAAGACACAACTTGCATTTAACTAAAATGTTAA